>NC_092038.1:51312262-51614019 GCF_003086295.3 Arachis hypogaea
CTCTAGTCTTTCTTTGGGAATTGACTAGGACTTGAGGATTCATATTGATTTATCCACTTGACTTACCTTCATAGTTAGAGGTTGACTAAGTGGGAGAAATGAGCAAATCTCATCACAATTGATAAAGATAACTAGGATAGGACTTCTAATTTTCATACCTTGCTAAGAGTTTTCTTAGCTATTAATTTATTAATTCCTGCAATTTATTTCTCTTGTTCAAACCTTTCGAAAGCCCAAAAATAATATTTTCCATAACTAATAATAAAACACACCTCCCTGCAATTCCTTGAAAAGACGACCCGAGGTTTGAATACTTCGGTTTATAATTTTATTGGGTTTTGTTACTTGTGACAACCAAACTTTTGTACGAAAGGATTCTCTGTTGGTTTAGAAACTATACTTACAGCGCGATTATATTTGTGAATTTCTTTTCCAATAGAAATCCGTTCGTCAGCGCACATCAATGAAGAATTACGACCTGTGCGGATGCACAGCCCTGTGCGCACGCACAAGTCGGGAAGGGACGTCTGTTAGGGGCGCTCGCACAGCTTGTGCGAGTGAACAGACTTTATAAATTTTAGTACCTGTGTATACGAACACCCTTGTGCATACGCACACTTTCAAAATCTTCCTGGGTGTGTGCACGCACACCCATGTGCGGACGCACACGCCCTGTTTCGTAATTTTAAATTTTGTTTTCAACTATTCACCTTTCTGACAAGGTTGTAAGCTTCTATAACACCATTTTAAGACTCTTGGGCTTATTTTTAGAGCATTAAAATATGGGAAAGGTCTTAGGGGTTTATGTTGGGTTTTCCTTTGAAAATGTTAGCAAACGGAGGTTTAGGTTTCTGGTGTATTGCGGATGAGTTAGTTGAGAGAGAAGGAATAGTGGTGTATATGGTGATTGTTGACAATGAATTGGGAAATTGATGAACTAATGAGCTCGGAATGGAAGTGATGAATTGATGATGGTTATGATGACTTGAAGACTCAAAGAGGAATGATGATCTTGTTGAATAATGAAAGTGTGCTAGGCACTATATCCTTGGGTTAAGTACGATAGTGTGCAGGGTATTATGTCCCTGGGATTGAATTATGGTTGATAATCTTTTCCGCTATAAGAGTGTGCCAAGCACTATAACCGTGGGTGAATAGCGTGCCCAGCACTATATCCGTGGGTCAATAGAGTGTGCCCGACACTATATTCGTGGGTGCGGCAGAAAAGCGACATCCGAAAGGATGTATCGAGTTGGCATTTATGGACTGACAAGTGATATCATGAGCCAATAGGATAGGCATTCATCATATGCATATTTTATGTGCTTGTTTGCTTTCATTACGTGAGTTTGCCTAATTGTATAACATGCCTATTTGCTTACTTGAACTACTTGCTTTATACGCTTCTACTTGTGTTTTATTTGTTTTCATTAATTGTGATTGTTTGGTGCTGAGGAGGTTAGGTAGGCAGTGGTGATGGGATCGCACAGAGGTAAGGTTGGCGAAGGCTGTGGGATACAGCGGCATGATTAGTATTAGTTAGAATTCCCCCCTAAGTTTAGATAACCCTAGTTTATGGTTCAAGTTATTTTATTTATTTTATTCTAAGCATGATTATTAGTATGTGATGTGAAGTTTTAGGATTGCCTTCGGCATCCCGAGGCCTTACATCTTACATCATTGGGCACTATTACGATACTGAGAACCTCCAATTCTCATTCCATACTTTGTTGTTGTTTTTCAGATGCAGGTCGTAATCTACTTCAGTGAGATTGCGGATATGGTGACAGAGTGGAGTATGATTCCTCCTTGGTTTAATTTATAATACCTTGTTATAGTTACTCTCACATCTTTTTGTGTTTTATCTTTATGGCCTTAGAGGCTTACTTGAGAGATAGGTTGTATAAGCTGTTTTAATTCAAAAAATTTGTATCTTTCTATTTGTAACTAGTCGGCTTAAAATCCGCAAGCTGTGGCTAGTTCTCTATGATTATTATATTCTTATACTCATATATGTTTTATTCTCTTATACCTATACCTTGTACCTTATGCGTTAGCTTCGTGTGAATGTCTCACGCTTTTGTAATTTAGTAATTTGAGCTTAATCCTTCATCAGGCTTCTAGAATATATTATTTCCTTCTATATATATATATATATATATATATATAAGCCTTAGAACTATCATAATGACGAACTGATTTTTGACGGTTTAGAATTTTACAAATAAGTTCTCGTTGAAAGTATAGCTTCTAAACCAACAAGGAATCCTTTCGTGCAAAAGATTGTTTGTCACAAGTAACAAACCCCTAATAAAATTGATAACCGAAGTATTTAAATCTCGGGTCGTCTCTCAAGGAATTGCAGGGAGGTGTTCTTATTATTTTATGAGTTGTGTAAATTAGGGTTGTGGGGATGAGAAATGAGAAGAGTAAATTGTAGAGAGAATAGAAAAATAACAATAAAAACTCTTGGCAAGGTATGAGAATTGGAAGTCCTATCCTAGTTATCGTTATCAATTATGATGAGAATTGTCCGTTTCTCCCACTTGGTCATCCTCTAACTATAAAGGTAAGTCAAGTGGATAAATCAACATGAATCCTCAAGTCCTAGTTAACTCCCAAGGAAAAACTAGAGTTAGTGGAATTCAAGTTAATTAGCAACTTTCAATTATCAATCAATCAAAGGAGTCTGATAACTCAAGTGTCACCAATTACTCAACCAAGGCCAAAAGGGTGAAAATCTAAATTAAAATCCTCCCAAGCATTTTATCAAATACTTGGAGGGCATAACACCAAATAGTAGAGAAGCAATAGGAGATAATAACATCCAAATAACCAATCTCAAATATCAGCAACATAGATCAAAGAGAGCAATCTTGAATATGAAATACCTCAAATTATATTAAATAGAGAATCCAATCACAAAAGGGATGTATAGATCAAAGTATTAAAGTTAATAAGAGTAGGAGAGAATTAAGTCAAGGAACATTGAACTTGGGATTGAGAAGAGATAACCCTAAATGCTAAAACCTAAGAGAGAGGAGAGAACCTCTCTATCTAAAACTACATCTAAAACCCAAAATGTGAATAATGAGAAGTGAATGATTGCATTGATTCCCCCACTCCGTAGCCTCTAATATGTGTTTTCTGGGCCAGAAATTGGGTCAAAAACAGCCTAGAAAACGCCTGATACGTCCAGTACGTGCGCATGTCACACATATGCGTCACTTGTTTGCGGTACAATCCACGCGTGCGTATTGCCTAACAGCAAAAAAACTATGGTAAATTACATATCGTTGCGAAGCCTCAGACGTTAGCTTTTCAACGCAATTGAAACCACCTTATTTGGACCTTTGTAGCTCAAGTTATTGCTGATTGAGTGCAAAGAGGTCAGGGCTGACAGCTTTGTAGTTTCTTCAGCTTCTTGTATTCCTTCCACTTTTGCATGCTTCCTTTCCATCCTCTGAGCTATTTCTGCCCTGTAATCTCTGAAAACACTTAATACACAAATCATGGCATCGAATGGTAATAAGAGAGGATTAAAATTAGCTAAATTAAGACCAAAGAAACATGTTTTCAATCATAGCACAAAATCAGGAAGGAAAATGTAAAACATGCAATTTACATGAATAAGTGTGAAAATAGTGGATAAAATTCACTCAATTAAGCACAAGATGTACCATGAAATAGTAGTGCATCACGTAACCTCTGATTAACCTTTGCTTTACGGCTAGAGGTAAAGCTTAGGGTAATTAGGGTGTTACAAAACCCATACCCTACTCTCGCTCTTCCCCATACACCCTAACCAATCACATCCACATCACCTTTTCCTCTTCCTAATACCAATCATAATCTCCATTATTCAATTCCCACCAACCCCACCCACTTCAAATTCAAACCATTCTCACCCATTCTTCCCTTTCATTCAACCAAAACCTAACCCTCCCACCCCTACAAATACCCCCTCATACCTCTCTTTATACTCACACCTTCTTCCCACTCTCTCCCTCTTACCTTATACACTTTTCACACTCCTCCCCTTTCGCATCCGCCACTTGGCTGAAGGCTTATCTCCCTTTCCCCTCTATATTTCTTCTTCCTTCTACTCCCTTCTTTTCTTTTTGTTAATATTTGCTCGAGGATGAGCAAAATTCTTTTTTTTTTCAGGACGAAGCTGTTCATGTGTGCACACAGGTCTGTGCGTATGCATGCCTGAGCAAGAGAGTAGTTTGTGCGTACGCACCCGGAAGAGAGGATGGAGACCTTGGTCTTTTTTCTGATGCTAAATGCCAAATGCCTGCCTTTAGCGCCACGTGGGCAGAGATGACTTCACATTGTGTAGCCACCTTGGCGGTAAATTCCCAGCCCGACGTTTAGTGCCACCTCCATAGTGGGCTTCCTCGAATTATGTGCCTTGTGGCACTAAATGCCAAGTCAAGGTATTTAGCGCCATGCCTCCAGTAACTTGCCTCAAAGTTTGTGCCCTCTTGGCGCCAAATGCCAGGTCTAGCGTTTAGCGCCAAGGCACCCAAATAGAATTCTCCCTAGAGTGTACTATTTTTCCTTCTGATTCCACCTGTTCCTATTTTTGATACTTTGCATGACTAAAACACACATAAAATGAAGGAAGACTATAGAAAATTAGAATAAAATAATCAAAACCAAAATAAAAATAACTGTAAAACTAAGGATATGAATAGTTAGGTTGCCTCTCAACAAGCACTTTTTTAACGTCACTAGCTTGACGGTTAGCTCTTCTAAGTCAGCAGATGAGCAAACCTCTGACGATCAATCTTGCCTTCATGATAGTACTTCAGCCTCTGGCCATTTGACAATGAACCTCCTATTTGGGTTCTCTTCCTAAAGCTCCATATGACTAAACTGAGACACTTTGGTTACCAAAAACGGTCCTGACCATCGGGACTTTAGCTTCCCGAAAAACAGCTTGAGCCTTGAATTGAATAATAAGACTTTCTGGCCTAGCTCAAAAGTCTTTATGGCTATCTTCTTGTCATTCCACACCTTGGTCTTTTCTTTATAGAGCTTGAAATTCTCATAAGCTGGATTTCTGAATTCATCAAGCTCATTCAATTGAAGGAGCCTCTTTTCTCCCGCAGCTTTGGAATCAAAGTTTAGGAACTTTGTTGCCCAATATGTTCTGTACTCAAACTCAACTGGCAAGTGACAGACTTTACCATAGACTAACTAATATGGGGACATGCCAATAGCTATCTTGAATGCCGTTTGGTTTGACCAGAGAGCATCATCAAGCTTCCTGGCCCAATCCATCCTTGAAGTACTAACAGTCTTTTCCAAAATCCTCTTGAGTTATCTGTTAGAGATCTCAACCTGTCCACTTGTCTGAGGGTGATAAGAGGTTGACACTTTATGATGACGGATGTCATACCTCTAAAAAAGTGAGTCCAACTGTTTGTTGTAGAAGTGGCTTCCTCCATCACTAATTAGTGTCCGTGGGGCACCAAACCGGCTAAAAATATATCTCTGAAGAAAGCTCAACACCACATTGGCATCATTAGTGGGTAAAGCCACTGTTTCCATCTGCTTGGACACATAATCAACTGTAACCAAAATATAAGTGTTTGAGTATGAGGGTGAAAAAGGCCCCATGAAGTCAATACTCCACACGTCAAACAACTCTATCTCTAATATTCCTTGCTGTGGCATCTCGTGGTTGTAAGAAAGATTCCCAGCTCTCTGGCACTTATCACAGTTCCTCACAAAATCCCGAGCATCTCTAAAGAGAGTTGACCAATAAAAACTGCTCTGGAGGACCTTAGTAGCCATCCTCTCACCACCGAAGTGGCCACCATACTCGAAACCATGACAATGCCAGAGAATCTGTTGTATTTCCTCATCTAAGACATAACGTCAAATAATACCATCTGAGCATCTCTTGAAAAGATAAGGTTCTTTCCACAAGAAGTACTTGGCATCATTTAAAAATTTTTAACTTGTTGTTTAGTGCACTTCTTGGGGATGAACATCATGGCATTGTAGTTTGCAATATTTGCAAACCACAGATCCTTCTGATTCCAAAGAGTTACTCATCCGTGAAGGTCTCAGTCACAGGAGTGGGTTGTTGCTCTCCCTCTTGAGGCTCAATTCTGGAAAGATGGTCACCCACTTGATTCTCAAACCCTTTTCTATCTCTAATCTCAATATCAAACTCCTAAAAAAGGAGCACCCACCTAATCGACCTTAGCTTAGCATCCTGTTTGGTTAAAAGGTACTTAAGAACAGCATGGTCAGTAAAAACAATAACCTTAGAACCAATCAAATAGGACCTAAACTTATCAAAAGCATAAACTACAGCTAATAATTCATTTTCTATAGTTGTGTAATTCTTTTGTGCGTCATTTAACACACGACTAGCATAGTAAATGACGTGCACAAGCTTGTCTTGTCTCTATCCCAAGATAGATCCTATAGCATGATCACTGGCATCACACATCAATTCAAATGGTAAATCCCAGTAAGGAGGAGCTATGATGGGAGCAGAGTCAAGCCTAGCTTTCAGAGTCTCAAAAGCATACAAACAATCATCATCAAAACAAAAAGAAATGTCCACAAATAAAAGGTTGCTCAAAGGCTTAGCAATTTTAGAAAAATCCTTTATAAATCTCCAATAAAATCCTGCATGTCCCAAGAAACTCCAGGTTTCCTTTGCACTAGTGGGTGGTGGTAATTTTTCAATTACTTCCACCTTAGCGTTATCAACCTCAATTCCTTTACTTGAAATTCGGTGCCTAAGAACAATACTTTCAGTTACCATAAAATGACATTTTCTCAATACAAAACAAGGTTTGTTTCTTGGTACCATTTCAAGACCAAGAAAGGTGTCTCAAGCAAGAATAAAAAGAATTACCAAATACATAAAAATCATCCATAAATACCTCAATAAACTTTTCAACTATGTCAGAAAATATGAAAATAATGCACCTCTGAAAAGTTGTTGGGGCATTACACAGTCCAAACGACATCCTCTGGTAAGCAAATACACTAAAGGGGCATGTGAATGCTGTCTTCTCTTGATCTTGAGGGTCCACTGCAATCTGATTATAGCCAGAATAACCATCTAGAAAATAATAAAATGCATGTCTGGCTAACCTCTCAAGCATCTGGTTAATGAAAGGCAAGGGAAAGTGATCCTTCCTTATTGTACTGTTGAGCCTCCTGTAATCAATACACATACACCACCTCGTGACAGTTCTTGTAGAAATAAGCTTATTTTTCTCATTCTTAACCACTATCACCCCTCTTTTCTTAGGAACCACTTGCACAGGACTCACCCATGGACTGTCAGAAATAGTGTAAATTATCTCGGCTTCCAAAGCTTCATAACCTCTTTTTGGACCACTTCGTTCATAGTTGGATTGAGCCGTATTTGTGGTTGTACTACCGGTTTAGCATCTTCCTCAAGTAGAATCTTGTGCATACACTTAGCTGGACTAATTCCTTTCAAGTCACTAATGGTCCATCCAAGAGCTGTTTTATGACTCTTAAGTACTTGTAACAATGCTTCCTCTTCCTCATACCATAGAGAAAAGCTAATAATCACTGGATAAGAATCATACTAGCTTAGGAATGCATACTTCAAAGAGGGAGGCAAGGGCTTCAACTCAAGCTTTGGAGGCCCTTCCTATTTACTAGTGGCGTGTGGCTCCCTCTCTTGAGGTGGTTAATCATCAATTTCAAGCAAACCATCCTCTAAAGAGGGTTCCAAAACACCATCAAGCTCTTCAACTTAAAAAACCTCTTGAATTAGTGGCTCAATAAGATCAACTCTCATACATCCCTCAGAATCACTGGGATGCTGTAGAGCCTCAAGCACATAAAGGGTCTCCATAAAATAATAGAGGCATTCTTGTCCTCTTCCATATCTAGTATCACAAAATTAGCAGGAAAAATAAATAGTCCTATTTTCACAAGTAAATTTTCAACAACTTCCAAAGAAAACTTAATTAAATGGTCAGCAAGTTGAAGAGAAATACGAATGGAATTTACCTCATCAATTTGAAGCTTTTTAATCAAGGAAAGTGGCATGAGGTTGATGCTAGCTCCAAGATCCCATAATACCCTCTGAATAGTGATATCACCAATGGTGCAAGGAATCAAAAAGCTTCCCGGATCTTGCATCTTCTCAGGGGGATCCTTCTGAATAATAGCACTACATTCCTTTGTTAGTACCATTGTTTCACTCTCTTTCCAGTTCCTCTTGTTAATCAATAACTCCTTCATGAACTTAGCATAAAGAGCATTTGCTCAAGAGCCTCTACAAAAGAAATGTTGATCTAAAGCTTCTTGAAAACCTCTAAAAATCTGGAAAACTGCTTGTCTTTGGAGGCCTTCTGAAGTCTCTGAGGATATGGCATCTTAGGCTTGTACTCAGGTGATTTAAGCTTTGTTGGATATTGCTCAAGATCAACTGGAAAGGGATTATTCGAAGCCTTGGAGGGGCGTGTTCTTCTTAGCTCTTAGCCTCCTCTGAAGCTTCTTTTTCAACTGGTTCCTCATTAACTTTTGCTTCTGAACCTACTATCTTACCACTTCTCAAATGTATGGCCTTGCACTCTTCCCTTGGATTAGGCACTGTATCACTGGAAAAAGTGTTAGGAGGTCTCTCAGGTGCTTGCTTGCTCAACTGATGACCTACTTGAATCTCCAATTTTTTTAGTAAAGCTTTGATTTACTGTATAAAACTATGAGTACTCTTGGACGGTTTTGTAACTATAGATTTTAAGTCAGATAATTTCTAAGAATGAGAAGGTGCTTCTTGTGATTGAGATGGTTAGAATTGGTGGTTGTTGAAGTTATTCTGATTAAAATTGCCATGAGAATTGTTGTTGAAATTCTGTTGCCTCTGTGGTTGATTTCCCTACCAAAAATTTGAGTGATTCCTCCACCCCGGATGATAAGTCTTAGAGAAGGGATCATTATCGGTCTACAGGAATTATCCATGTAATTAACCTGTTCAGGAGAGAATTGAGCATAATTGATGAGCAGATAATTTATACGCTTTTTGGCATTGTTTTTAGTATATTTTTAGTATATTTTAGTTAGTTTTTATTATATTTTTATTAGTTTTTATTTAAAATTCACTTTTCTGGATTTTACTATGAATTTGTGTGTTTTCCTGTGATTTCAGGTATTTTCTGGCTGAAATTGAGGGACCTGAGCAAAAATCTGATTCAGAGGCTAAAAAAGACTGCAGATGCTGTTGGATTCTGACATCCTTGCACTCAAAGTGGATTTTCTAGAGCTACAGATGCCCAATTGGCGCGCTCTCAATTGCGTTGGAAAGTAGACATCCTGGGCTTTCCAGAAATGTATAATAGTTTATACTTTGCCCGAGATTTGATGGCCCAAACTAGCATTCCAAATCAGCTCAAGAATTTTGGCGCTTAACGCCAAAACTAGCACAAGAATGGGAGTTAAACGCCCAAACTGGCACAAAAGCTGGCGTTTAACTCCAAGAAAAGTCTCTACATATGAAAGCTTCAATGCTCAGCCCAAGCACACACCAAGTGGGCCCGGAAGTGGATTTTTATGTCATTTACTCATCTTTGTAAACCCTAAGCTACTAGTTCTCTACAAATAGGACCTTTTGCTATTGTATTAAAAATCTTTTGATCTTTTAATCACTTTAGATCTTAGGATCATCTTTGGACGTCTAGTTCTTAGATTATGGGAGGCTGGCCGTTCGGCATGCCTAGACCTTGTTCTTATATATTTTCAACGGTGGAGTTTCTACACACCATAGATTAAGGTGTGGAGCTCTGCTGTACCTCGAGTATTAATGCAATTACTATTGTTCTTCTATTCAATTCAGCTTATTCTTGTTCTAAGATATCACTTGTTCCTCAACTTGATGAATGTGATGATCCGTGACACTCATCATTATTCTCACCTATGAACGTGTGCCTGACAACCACCTCCGTTCTACCTTAGATTGAGTGGATATCTCTTGGATTCCTTAATCAGAATCTTTGTGGTATAAGCTAGAATTGATGGTGGCATTCTTGAGAATCCGGAAGGTCTAAACCTTGTGTGTGGTATTCTGAGTAGGATTCAAGGATTGAATGACTGTGACGAGCTTCAAACTCGCGATTGTGGGGCGTTAGTGACAAACGCAAAAGAATCACTGGATTCTATTCTGACATGATCGAGAACCGACAGATGAATAGCCGTGCTGTGACAGAGCATGTTGAACATTTTCACTGAGAGGACGGGACTGTAGCCATTGACAATGGTGATGCCCAACATACAGCTTGCCATGGAAAGGAGTAAGAAGGATTGGATGAAGACTGTAGGAAAGCAGAGAGACGGAAGGGACAAAGCATCTCCATACGCTTATCTGAAATTCTCACCAATGAATTACATAAGTATCTCTATCTTTATTTTATGTTTTATTCATCTTTTAATCATTAATCCTCCATAACCATTTGAATCCGCCTGACTGAGATTTACAAGATGACCATAGCTTGCTTCATACCAACAATCTCCGTGGGATCGACCCTTACTCGCGTAAGGTTTATTACTTGGACGACCCAGTGCACTTGTTGGTTAGTTGTGCGAAGTTGTGATAAAGAGTTGAGATTGCAATTGAGCGTACCATGTTGATGGCGCCATTGATGATCACAATTTCGTGCACCAATAATCATAACCCTCACCTTGAGGAAAGCCACCACTCATGTCGTAGGAAGTATCTTGTGTATTGATGGCTGAGACTTGCAATCCACTCAAGTGTTGAGTAAGAGCACTAATCTGTTAAGACATGGCCTTGTTCTGAGCAAGAATTGTGTCCAAAAAATCCAATTCTATGACTTCTTTTTTCACAAAGGTCCTCTAAAAAAAATACAGATATTGGTTGTTAGCAATTATCTCGATCAGATCAAGAGCTTCCTCAGGAGTCTTTTTCATATGAAGAGATTTGCCTGCAGAATTATCCAAAGAAATTTTGGCGGCCTGAGTAACTCCATCATAGAAAATCTGTAACTAGATCAACTTTGAAAATATGTCAGGAGGACATTTTCTGAGCATCATCTTGTACCTCTCCCAAGCTTCATAGAGAGATTCACCCTCTCCCTGCCTGAAAGTCTGAATATCAATCCTCAGCTTAGTTAGCTTCTAAGGTAGAAAGAATTTGGTCAAGAATTTATTAACTAACTTGTCCCATGTATCCAAGCTCTCCTTAGGTTGTGTGTCAAGCTACTTCTTGGCTCTATCCTGTACAGTAAACAAAAAGAGCAACAACCTATAAACATTAGGATAAACTCCATTGGTCTTTACCGTATTATAGATTTGCAGAAAATTGGATATGAACAAGTTTTGGTAAAATTGACAATTTTGTTGCACCAAAGTAATGAGCTGAGGCTTCAACTCAAACTTGTTAGCAGCCACAGGGGGACAACAACCTATAAAACAAAATTAGGAAGAAAACTTAAAAACATGTAATTTACATGAATAAGTGTGAGAATAATTGACAAAATCCACTCAATTCAATCCAAAATATACCATAAAATAGTGGTTTATCAATCTTCCCACACTTAAACATTAGCATGTCCTCATGCTAAGCTCAAGAGAAGCCATAAAGGGGTGAAGAGGGATGGTAGGATTTATTAAATGCAACCTATCTATATGAATGCAACTAAATGCAAAATGTTTCTACCTACTTGATTAAAGGTAAGTCCATTGATGATCGGATATTTTATACACTTTTTGGTATCATTTTCATATAGTTTTTAGTATGTTTTGTTTAGTTTTTATCAAGTTTTTATAGGTTTTAGTGTTAAATTCACATTTTTGGATTCTACTATGAGTTTGTGTGTTTTTGTGTAATTTCAGGTATTTTCTGGCTAAAATTGAGGAGTTGGAGCAAAAGTCTGATTCAGAGACAGAGAAAGCACTGTAGATGCTGTCCGGATCTGACATCCTTGCAATTAGAAGAGCTTTTCTGGAGTTACAGAAGTTCAAATAGAGCGTTCTCAATGGCTATGGAATGCTGACTTCTAGAGCTTTCATGAAATGTATAATAGTTCATACTTTGCTTCATATTAGAAGGCCTAAAACTGGCATCCAATGCCAGCTTCTTGCTCCCTTTCAGGCGTCCAGCGTCCAAGGAGAAGAGACCAGCGTCCAAACGCCTAGAGAGGACCCCCTAGCCAGCATTCAACGGCCTAAAGGCCACATAGCACATGGATCTCATCAAAGCTCAGCCCAAACACTCACCAAGTAGGCCCTAGAAGTGGATTTTAGCACTAAAAAGACTATTTTACCCTTTTGATGTAATCCTTAGTCATTAGCTTAGTATTTAAAGAACTTTTACACCTCTCATTAAAGGAGATCAGCCATATTTCATTTTTACCATTGTATTTCCTTTTATATGAGTTTCTAAACCTCCTAGGTTGAGAGGAGGAGCCCTGTTGAGTTCTATGAATTAATAAAAGTATTACTGTTTTCCTTCGATCCGTGTTTGATTTAATTCTAAGATGTATACTCGTGCTTCAACATGGTGAATAGAATGATCAGTGACAAACAGCTCTGTACATCATACTAGGACCGCGTGCCTGACAACTACCTGTATCTACTTGGGTTCATGTGAATACGTGGCTGGAAAGCACAAACCGCTAGCTTGATTATACATCTCTTAGACGGCTAATCCACGAATTCGTTGAGGACTTCTCGAGACACCAGTTCAGCCAATTTCTGGGAAGATTAGGGTCTCTATGGTAGAGGCTAGAACCCAAAGGAGCAGCATTCTCTAATCTGGACTGCTAGAGCTTCACCCTCGTTCAGATTGGATGACCACAGCTATACGGCATTTGATCTGAAGCAGAGGAGATTGATGACCGCGGCCAACGGCACTGATCACATACAGCCTGCCATAGAAGAAATCATTCACAAGCAAAGAGACAGTAATACTGAAGAACTAAAGATTGATGGTTTAGAAGTTATAGTAAACTCTCGTTGTAAGTGTAGTTACTAAACCAGGCAATCAACCTTTCTTACAAACGTTTTGGTTGTCACAAGTAACAAACCCTTTTAAAATTGATAACCGAGTATTCAAACCTCGGGTTGTCTTCTCAAGGAATTGCAACGAGGTATGTTCTTATTATTGGTTATAAGTTTTGTAAATTGGGGGTTTGGAATTTGGGCAATGGGCACAGATATAAAGGAAAATAAATTAATAACTATAAAATAAACTCTTGGCAAGATATGAAAATTCGGAAGTCCTATCCTAGTTACTTCTACGAGAATGAAAGTTAATCCCACTTAGTTAACCTTTACTAAAGCAAGGAAAGTCAAGTGAACTAATTTGTTAGATTTCTACGTCCTAGCCAACTCCTAAGGAAAGACTAGAGTTAGTGGAATTTAAATCAATTAGCAGACATAACCATCAATCACGATAAGTTGATGACTCAAGAGCTTCCAGTTAATCAATTAAAGCCAATAATAAAAAAGCCAAAGGAAAAATCATAAATCTGGAACAATCAAACTACGTTTAAACATAAATTTAAGTCCTAACATGGAAAGATTCATAAATCAAATGGGCAACATAAGTAATTAACAGATAAAAGTACTAGAGTATCTAAAAGTAGAAGAGAAATATAAATTAAAGAACATTGAACCTATGATTGAAGAAGATAAAATCCTAATTCTAAAAATCCTAATCCTAATCCTAATCCTAAGAGAGAGGAGAGAGCCTCTCTCACTAAAAACTACATCTAAAACCTAAAATTGTGAGTTATGAAAAGCATGTTGAGTCTCTGCATGTTCCCTGACGTTAATCTGTGTTTCTGGGCCGAAAACTGGGTTGAAATGCGGCCCAGAATCTCTGACAGCGACTTTTGTAATTTTGCAGATCGTGCACATCACGCGTCCGCGTCGTCCACGCGTTCGCGTCACTTAACATTTCTCGTACCACGCGTGCGTGTCGTCTACACTTTCGCGTCGTTCGTGCAGCTTCCAGTCCGCGCGGTCGCGTCAGGCACGCGAACGCGTCACTCTGATCCGCGTGACCTTTCGCTGGTCATCTCCTCAATTCCTTGTATTCCTTCCATCTTTGTCCACTTCCTCTTCATTCTCTAAGTCATTCCTGTCCTATGAAGCCTGAAACACTTAACACACAGATCAAGGCATCAAATGGTAATAAGAGAGGATTAAGATTAGCTAAATTAAGACCAAAGAAGCATGTTTTCAATCATAGAACTAAACTAGGAAGGAATTGTAAAATCATACAAATCCTATGAATAAGTGGGTGAAAAGCTTGATAAAATCACTCAATTGAATACAATATAAACCATGAAATAGTGGTTTATCAAATACCAGAGTTAATTTAGAAAGACAAAACAACTCCAATCCTTAACCATCTTCCTATCACTGATTCCATTCAAATATAAAAAGTATTTTCTACAATATTCCTCTTAAGCCTTCAATAACCTTCAAATTAAACCAATGAATTCTTGATTTCTCCTGACTAAGACCTGCAAGATAACCATAGCTTGCTTCAAACCACAATCATCATTGGATCGGCCCTGACTTGCTCAGGTATTACTTGGACGACCTAGTGCACTTGCTGGTACAACTGTACAGAGTGTGGGGATTCGTGCACCATCCATCTTCCAAGAACAAATATGAACTGAATTTCACTAATTCAAATCTCAAAATGAATTACAAATAGACTTGCAAGAAGAAAGCTCGTGAAAGCTAGGAACAAGGAATTGAGCATCGAACCTTCACCAGATGTGTATCCGCTCTAATTGCTCAAGTGTTTAAGGTTCAATTCTCTTAATTTTCTACTAATCTTGCTTTCTAAGGCTTGCTCTTCTTCTACCAATCAATAAAAATTTAATACATGAACACACATATCAAGAGGTCTTTTAAGGGTTGTAATGGGGTTAGTGTCGAGGTAGGATTATATTTGGTCAAGTGGACTAAAATTTAGATCCTTGATTAACCTAAACATCTCACCTAACCTAAGACAATCCATGTAATCAAAATACAAATTCTAACTATCCATTAACTATCTTTTGCCACATATTCATGCATCCTAAATTTGAGTACAATACATATGCATTACCAACACCACTTACTTTGGGGCATTTTGTCCCCTTTTATTGCTTTCTTTTTTCTTTTTATTTTATTATTTTTTTTTTATTTTTTTATTTTTTTATTTATTATTTTTTTTTGGAAATATGGTAGAGAATATATACACACAATGAGTTAATGCATATGATCAAAGTGTTGGATACATGAACAAGTGCCCTAACTATTTTCACATTTTCATATAAGAATATAAAATACCTAATTTCCAAACCAAGTATTCCCCAAACCCAATTTTCCAACACTTAAATCATGTACACTCTCACTAGTCTAAGCTAACCAAGGATTCAAATTAGGAACATTTATTGTTTTCTTCTTAGAGTTAGTGATGTGCTAAAATAAAGAACAAATGGGGTAAAAATATGCTTAACATTGGTTTGAAAAGGATGATGAAAGGGTAAGGCCATATGGGTATGTAAGCTTATTGAAATAAAGGCCTCAATCACATAAATGCATTCCTACATCAAACAATAGAAATATAGAATCAAGCATGACAAAGATAACAGTCTTAGAGAGAACAACACAAAAAAATAAAATAAAATATTGGTTGATAAGATGCAACCAATCAAATAGATTCAAAATTCTCACTAGGCTTGTGTGTTCGAGCTCTAAAACCATGTTCCAAATGAAATTTTTTCAAGCAAGTTCAACAAAAATTTTAATTCAAATTAGTAAAATACCTTAAAATAGTTTTCTTGAAAAAGAAATCACCACTTCAACCAAGTATTACCTAAATGCAAGCAAATAACTAACGAAGGAGATTAAGAATTGGTGTTGAAAAATGAAATAGTTACCGACAGAAGTCGGTCTCGACCTCCCCACACTTAAAGATTACACCGTCCTCGGTGCATGCAAAGATGAGCAAACTGGAGTAGGGTGGGTTGATGAATCCATATTTTACGATATATTTTGGTTTGATTTGAGTGGATTTCATCATATAAACCCACATTTATTCATCCAAATAGCATACTTTTGTGTTCTTTCCCTAAATTATGCCTAATTGTGAAAATATGCTATTTTGTGTTTAATTTAGTCAATTTTATCCCACTTTCATCCCATTCGATGTCTTGATGGTTTTTATGAGTGATTTCAGGTGTAATGGGTTGGAATGGCTTGATAAGAGTGGAAGAAAAGCATGGCATTGGGAGAAAACATGAAAAAATCAAAGGAGAAGCACACATTGGAGTGTGCGTGTGCACAACCCCTAGTGCGTACGCACAAGAACCACACAGCCATGTGTGCGTATTGATAATCGAATTTTTGTTGGTGTAGAATTTCACAAATTAATTCTCGTTGAAAGTATAGTTTCTAAATCAACAAAGAATCCTCTCATACAAAAATTTGGTTGTCACAAGTAACAAACCCCTATAAAAATAAACCGAAGTATTCAAACCTCGGGTCATCTCTCAAAGTAATTACAGGGAAGTGTTCTTGCTGTTAGTTATGGGACAAGTATTTTGGGGTTTTGATAAGAGACAAGAAAAGTAAATAGTAAGAATAAAACTAATAGCTAAGAAAGCTCTTAGCAAGGTATGAGAAATAGAAGTCCTATCCTCATTATCTTCATCAATTGTGATGACAATTGTCTATTGCTCTACTTAGTTAACCTCTAACTATGAAGAAAAGTCAAGTGAAGATAATCAAATTGGATTCACAAGTCCTAGGTAAATCCAAAGGGAAAGACTAGCTTTAGTGACATGCAATTCAATTAGCAACTTCCAATTATCAATCAACAAAAGCATTAGATAACTCAAAAGTCTCCAATTTCTCAACCAAAGCCAAGAGGAGAAAAATCTAACTCATAACTAAAAGAAGCATTTCAGCAAACACATAGAAGGCAATAAAAGTAAACATCACAAATTGCAAGAATTAAAGAGAGATCTAACTACAAAGGCAAGAAAGCAATAATGAAAAAACCAAAGCAAACATGAAAAGACATGGAATTCATAAATTGCATTGAAAGAAAAAGGAGATCTACATACGAATTCATAAACTACAACTAACAATACAAGAGAAGTAGAAGAAAAGTAGAATGCTACAACTACAAGAGAACAATTAAAGATGAAGACTGAAAATTAAAGCAAGAGAGAAGAAGTAGATCTAGATCTAAACCTAATCCTAATTCTAGAGAGAAGAGAGAGCTTCTCTCTCTAGAAATTAACTAAAGCAATTCCCTCCAAAAATCAATTATAACTTCCCCCCTTGACTCCTCTTGGTTTCTGCATGAAATAGGCTCGGTAGTGAGTTGGATTTGGGCCTGGAAAGCCCAAAAATTGCCCCCACCGGATTCACTTTAAGTGGGTCACGTGCGAGCACAGACGCGTACGTATGGGTCACGTGTACCCGTCAATGGCATTCAATCCACGCGTACGCGTCATGTACGCGTACGCGTCACCATGCGACTTCACTTTCCACGCATGCGCATTTGCTGCGCGTGCGCGTCGATCTCAACATCCCAAATCTTTGTTTTTCATGAGTTCTCCACTTGCATGCTTTTCCTCTTCACCCCTTTGATCTATTCCTACCCTTTCTAATTTGAATTCACTAACAAACATATCAAGACATCTAGTGGAATTAAAGGTGAATTAAAATTAACCAATTAAAGGTCTAAAAAACATGTTTTCACACTTAAGCACAATTTAGAAGACAAACATGAAACCATGCTATTTCATTGGATAAATGTGGGAGAACTAGATATAATCCACCTAAATTAGGCACAAAATGTACAACGAAATAGTGGTGCATCACGTACGCCCAATAAGAAAATCAGCAAGTGTGCGTACGCACACACCTGTGGGTACGCATAAGTCCCAGCGCGTGACTCATTTCATGCAAATTGCTGGGGGTAATTTTTGGGCCTCCAGAGCCCAATTTTGGGCCTTCTGAAGCTGATTGAGTGTTATATCAAAGAGGGCCTCCTTCCATGTGAAGGGGGGAGCAATTAAGGTTAGTTTAGCATCATGTAGTTTATTTTCTAGAGACAGAAGCTCCCCCTTTTCTCTAGAATTAGGATTCTTTAGTTTAATTTCTTGTAATTCCTACTTTTAATTCATGTTTTCATTTACTTTTCCTTGTCATTTATTGTTATTGCATCTTTTTTCTTCTTCATTTCTCTTATATTTCCTTTATTTTGTCATTTTTATGTTTTATGACACTCATGTTACATTTAATTTTAATTAATGCAATTTATGTTTTATGTCATTTATTACTTTCTTTAGTTGTTATTTCCATTTTCTTGCTTTTGGTATTTTAGATTTTATTTTTAATATAATTTAATATTATTTTATTTTCATGCACACCAAGTGTTTGATAAAATGCTTGGCTTAGTTTTTGTTTAGTTTTCCTCCACTCTTGGCTTGAAATTGATGACTTTGGTGACCCTTGAGTCATTGATGTCCATTCTTGTTTGATACATTAGAGTAGTTAGTTGATTTGGTCTCCATTGACTCTATGTGACCCTAAGTGTTGACATAGGACTTATGGATTGAAATCAACTATGCCTACTTGACTTATTCTCGATGTAGGATTATCTCTTCATAATCATCATGTGTTTGTGGTCAATGGCTAGGATAGGTAACCTTAGCTCTAAATTACTTGCCAAGAGGTTTTCTTGCATTTGAAGTTTCCTTTCCTTTCCAAGAGGTGAGAATTCGTTATTAGTTTGGACTATGCTACTAAGGAATCGATTCTTGTTTTGATTTATTCCAAACTAGACAATAAATTCTCTTCATCAAATTTAGCGTCGTTGCCGGGGAGTTGCAATGGTGTAAAGTTATTGGCTATTGTAAATATGTTAATATTGGGAATAGCTTATTTTTGGTTGATTGTACATATGTTTGGTTGCATATTTTTAGCTTTTGTAAATATATTAATATGTGGATAGCTTACTTTTTGTTTGCTATTGTGAATATGTTTGCTATTGTAAATATGTTTTTCTTGTTTACTTTTTGGTTTTCTTGTTGGGAGCTCATGGCTTGTTGGACACTCCATCAAAGCTTGGTGCAATCAATGGAGAATGTGGAGACTCAAGCATTGTTAGAGCTTCTCAATAAAGTCCAACTTAAGGACTCTAAATAGAAGTGCTAGGTGGGAGACACGCCACCATGGTAACACCTTTTTAACCCTCTCTTTGTACATAGTTTCAATTTATTGCATTTTGTCTCTTGTAGATAGCTTAGGTTTAGTTTAATTTCAATCTTAATTTTCTTAGATTTTAGTTTATATTATGTTTTTGATGAATAATATGTTTTGGGGTTGAAAAACTATTTTGGATATCAAGTTTGGTGCCTTAGGGCACTAAATATTTTTGAGAAAAATAGAGCATGTGCGTGCGCACACACCTGGGCGTACGCACACAACCTCAATTTCTGTATTCTGTGCGCACGCACCCTTTTGTGCATGCACACACCAGCTTATGCCTCTTCTGTTGGGAGCGTTCGCACTCCTTATGCATCCGCACCCCTCTTTTTTTGCCTCTTGTGCGTGCGCATGGACTTGTGTGCGTACGCACAAACGGTGTGATAGCTGGCAATTTTGACGTTTTGTTATGTTAAAAAAAAGTGCTCTGTGCGTGCGCATACACTTGTGCGCACGCACACCTCTTAATCCCCTTTTTGTTTAGAGAGCTCGCACACACTTGTGTGTCTGCTCACCCTCCATCTCTTTACCTTCTGTGCGTGCGCGTGCGCACACTTTTTAATTCCTCCTCTGCTTGGAGTACTCGCACACCTTGTGCGAGCACACACCCCCCTGATTCGCTAGTGTGCGTACGCACGCCCATGTTTTCCCACTATTATACTTCTTTTCTTCTCTTCTCTCTACTTCTTCTCCTCTTCTTTCTTCCACCTCTCTCTTTTCTTGCTTTTACCCTCTTCTCTACTTGTTTTACTTTGTTTTGTTTTGCATTTCATTTCTATTTTAGTAATTATGTTAGTTTTTATTTAGTTTTTGTTAATTGAATAAGTGGCAAGTGTTTGCTTAATGTTGATTGGGTTGCTACTTGATTGAATTTCATCAATGCGCTTATACCTTGCCTTAAATTACTAACACCTAATTGGATTTGCACATTTATATGTTGCGTATTAGGTGAAAGCTTTATAAGTGCATAATGAATTTAGTGAATTGAGTTGAACTATTTATTCATCATGGTTTTTAGTGTATGATCACATAACAAGGTATTTGTTCCTTGTTAATACCTTGCATTTTTTTTAGTCGACTTGACTTGATTCTTATCAAGACTTGTCACTTTATGTAACAAGCACCTTACACATGTGATCATTTCATTATTCCTAAGTGTGAATAAGTAGTCTCTTTTTATCATTGAATTGCTTATTGTTAATTGTTCCATTTTCTATTAATTTTGCGCTTTCACTTGCACAATTTCAATATCTAATATCTCAAATACTCAATTCACTTTAGTTATGGTTACCTAGGTTGTTTGTATCTTGGTTGTTGCTTATTCTTCACTTGCAACCTAGACCACTTAATTGAGGAACATGTTATTTCTTTTGCTTTTGTGGTTATTGTTTTACCCGATCAATGTGTTGTGTTCTAGACCGTGCGCATTTAGAATACACACATTGTCTTTTATCATACCACACATCTAATTCTTCCTCATTTCTCTTGTGTTTGTTTATATAGCAACCCGGAGCTCCGGTACCCACCAGCTGAAGGTGGAGCCTCATAGCTCTTCACCCCCAGATCGTGTGCATGCACGGAGGACCATGCATTAATTAAGTGTGGGGGAGGATCGCCAGCTTCGAGGGGGGTAAAATTCTTTTATTAGACACTTTGCAATACTCTTTTTGTTCTTTTTCTTCAATTTTTGCAATTTTTGTTCTTATTTGCACTTCGTTTGGTTTGTTTGTATATATTTCTTTAATGCTTATAGTATTATGGTAGTACATACTTGCATGTTGCATGTTAGATTGAATAAGTTTGGTAAAACAACAAAGAATTTTCAAGAAATCTCTTTTTGGGCATTCCATTGATTGGATTTGAAAAAAAATATTTTTGAACTTGCTTGAAGTATCTTTTATATGGAACATAGAAAAGAGCTTGAACAAATACCAAGTGAGATTTGAGCTTTGATTGTGTGGTTGTATACTTTCAATCACAATTTTTGTTCTTGTGTGTTATACTCCTTTTTATGATTATGATCTTAGATTTACTTTAGTCTATATGTCCTATGTTTGATGTTTTGAATTGCATTTAGTATGATTGAGGCCATTTTTTGAAATTGAACTCACTAACCCATATGGCCAACCCTTACATCTACCCTTGTAAACCACTTTTTGAGCCTTTAATTCTCCTTTGTTCTAATTTTAAGCACATCATTTGCCCTAACTGAAAAACCATTATGTCCTTGAATTGTATCTTTGATTAGTTTGGGCTTGAGTGTGTGTGTTAATCAAGTGTGGGGGGAATTTATGGAAAAACATTGGTAGTTAGTTTACTATGGGTATTCGCTGTGAATATTTGGAAAAAATGGGTAGTCATTCATGTATCTATTACTTAAAACATATGCATCTCTCTTATATGATAAAAAAAAATTTTGGTGTACATACTTTACATAAAAAAAGAGAAAAGAAAGAGAGAAAGAAAGAAAAGAAAAGAAAAAAAGAGAATGAATGATAATAATCATAAAGGGATGCATATGTAGTAGAATTGAAAAGAAGCATGCATGAGCGAATGTGAAAAGTGGATAAATGGGTAGTTAGGTTGTTTTGCTATGTATATAGGACGATATATGATTAGGTGGGATACTTGAGCTAATCAAAGATCCAATCTATTAGCCCACTTAACCATATTAATCCTACCCTTACCCTAGCCCCATTACAACCCTCATAAGTCCTCATGATATTTGCATTCATTCATCAAATATTAGTTGATTGTTAGACGACTTGCAAATCTTTGAAAAGCATGATTAAAGGAGCATTGAGTGATTAAGCCCTAAACACTGAGCGATTAGAGTGTAAGCATTTCCGGTGAGGGGTTCAATTGCTCAATTCTATGATATCATCCCGTATCTTATACCTTCTTGCAAGTTTTCTGGTTGTTAGTTTTTGAAAATTTCAACTAAAATCTTTAGACATTGATTGTATTGCTATATTTTCTTGTCTTGGCCCTAAGTTATACTTTGGATTGTTGAGATTCTTTTGTTTGTTTTTTCCAAACTCAATAGGAAATTATAGTGTGTGTGTGTGTATATATATATATATTAGTATAGTTGCATGCATGTAAGTAGTTGCATTTAATAAATTGCTTACCCTTTGATCATTCTCCTTTGATTATGATTAGCATGAGGACATACTATTGTTTAAGTGTGGAAGAATTGATGAATCCATATTTTACGATATATTTTGGTTTGATTTGAGTGGATTTCATCATATAAACCCATATTTATTCATCCAAATAGCATACTTTTGTGTTCTCTCCCTAAATTATTCCTAATTGTGAAAACATGCTATTTTGTGCTTAATTTAATCAATTTTATCCCACTTTCATCCCATTCGATGCCTTGATGGTTTTGATGAGTGATTTCAGGTGTAATAGGTTGGAATGGCTTGATAAGAGTGGAAGAAAAGCATGGAATTGGGAAAAACATGAAGAAATCAAAGGAGAAGCACACATTGGAGTGTGCGTGCACACAACCCCCTGTGCATATGCACAAGAACCACACAGCCATGTGTGTGTGTGTACACATAGTAAGAAAATCAGCAAGTGTGTGTACGCATACACTGTGCGTACGCACAGGTCCCAACGCGTGACTCATTTAATGCAAATCGCTGGGGTGATTTTTGGGCCTCCAGAGCCCAATTTTGGGCCTTCTGAAGCTGATTGGGTGTTATATCAAAGATGGCCTCCTTCCATGTGAAGGGGGAGCAATTAGGGTTAGTTTAGCATCGTGTAGTTCATTTTCTAGAGAGAGAAGCTCTCCCTTCTCTCTAGAATTAGGATTCTTTAGTTTAATTTCTTTTAATTCCTACTTTTAATTCATGTTTTCATTTACTTTTCCTTGTCATTTATTGTTATTGCATCTTTGTTCTTCTTCATTTCTCTTATATTTCCTTTATTTTGTCATTTTTATGTTTTATGACACTCATGTTACATTTAATTTTAATTAATGCAATTTATGTTTTATGTCATTTATTGCTTTCTTTAGTTGTTATTTCCATTTTTTTGCTTTTGGTATTTTAGATTTTATTTTTAATGCAATTAATATTATTTTATTTTCATGCACACCAAGTATTTGATAAAATACTTGGCTTAGTTTTTGTTTAGTTTTCCTCCACTCTTGGCTTGAAATTGATGACTTTGGTGACCCTTGAGTCATTGATGTCCATTCTTGTTTGATACATTAGAGTAGTTAGTTGATTTGGTCTCCATTGACTTTATGTGACCCTAAGTGTTGACATAGGACTTATGGATTGAAATCAACTATGCCTACTTGACTTATTCCTTTCCTTGCATTTAATTGCTTTGACTTTTATTGCTTTGATTTTGTATTCCTTGCATGTTTAGTTTTCACACTCTTGGTTGAGAAATTAAGTGTTTGGTTGGATCTGAGTTGCAGATGTCCATTCCGCATTGTGCGAGGATTGTTAATTGGTTTGATTTCCCTTGACTCTAAGTGACCCACTAGTGTTGACTTAGGACTTAGGGATTGGAATCAATTATGCCTTTTTGACTAATTCTCAAGTAGGATTGACTAATTAGGATTAATTCCACACAATTGGCATGTTTGTGGTCCACAACTAGGATAGGAATCCTTAATTCCCCAATTATCACCAAGAGTCCTTTTTAGCACCTAATTTCCATTTTCATTTCCTTTACTTGCTTTCATTTAATTCCTTGCATGCTTATTTACATTCCTTGCATTTTAATTTCTTGCTTCTCTCAAGTGATAAGCTTCTTCAAAGGATTGTATCGTAGGACTTGTTGTTCACTCCATTTAGAAGCTTTTCCTTTTCCTTCTTGGTGGCCAGCCTGAAAGGGGAGAAAAAGGAAGAAGATTAATTAAGCCTAAAAACAAAGATATGAAAGCAAAGAAGATATAGTTGGGGTGAATGCAAAATAAGAATGGGGTTCTCAACTACAAGGTAGCTACAACATGTAAGTGAGAAGGTGATGAGCGGATAATTTGTACGCTTTTTGGCATTGTTTTTAGTATGTTTTTAGTATGATCTAGTTAGTTTTTAGTATATTTTTATTAGTTTTTAGTTAAAATTCACTTTTCTGGACTTTACTATGAGTTTGTGTGTTTTTCTGTGATTTCAGGTATTTTCTGGCTGAAATTGAGGGACCTGAGCAAAAATCTGATTCAGAGACTGAAAAGGACTGCAGATGCTGTTGGATTCTGACCTCCCTGCACTCGAAGTGGATTTTCTGGAGCTACAGAAGCCCAATTGGCGCGCTCTCAACGGCGTTGGAAAGTAGACATCCTGGGCTTTCCAGCAATATATGATAGTCCATACTTTTCCCAAGATTTGATGGCCCAAACCGGCGTTCAAAGTCACCCTCAGAAATCCCAGCGTTAAACGCCGGAACTGGCACAAGAATGGGAGTTAAACGCCCAAACTGGCATAAAAGCTGGCGTTTAACTCCAAGAGGAGTCTCTACACGAAAATTCTTCAATGCTCAGCCCAAGCACACACCAAGTGGGCCCGGAAGTGGATTTTTATGTCATTTACTCATTTCTGTAAACCTTAGGCTACTAGTTTTCTATAAGTAGGACCTTTTACTATTGTATTGAGACATCGAGGGGTAGCTATCTTCATTGTTATGCTATCTTAGATCATTTGGAGGCTGGCCTCATGGCCATGCCTAGACCTTGTTCTTATGTATTTTCAACGGTGGAGTTTCTACACACCATAGATTAAGGTGTGGAGCTCTGCTGTACCTCGAGTATTAATGCAATTACTATTGTTCTTCCATTCAATTCCGCTTGTTCTTGTTCTAAGATATCACTTGTTCTTCAACTTGATGAATGTGATGATCCGTGACACTCATCATCATTCTCACCTATGAACGTGTGACTGACAACCACCTCCGTTCTACCTTCGATTGGGTGAATATCTCTTGGATTCCTGATTGCACGATGCATGGTTGATCGCCTGACAACCGAGTGCTCGCCTGACAACCGAGCCAACCATTCCGTGAGATCAGAGTCTTCGTGGTATAGGCTAGAACTGATGGCGGCATTCAAGAGAATCCGGAAGGTCTAACCTTGTCTGTGGTATTCTGAGTAGGATTCAATGATTGAATGACTGTGACGTGCTTCAAACTCCTAGCAGGCGGGGCGTTAGTGACAGACGCAAAAGAATCACTGGATTCTATTCCGGCCTGACCGAGAACCGACAGATGATTAGCCATGCTGTGACAGAGCATAGGAACATTTTCACTGAGAGGATGGGAGGTAGCCACTGACAACGGTGAAACCCTTGCATAAGCTTGCCATGGAAAGGAGTAAGAAGGATTGGATGAAGACAGTAGGAAAGCAGAGAGACGGAAGGGAAGGCATCTTTATGCGCTTATCTGAAGTTCCTACCAATGAATTACATGAGTACCTCTATCTTTATCTTTATGTTTTTATGCGTTCATCACCATATCCATTTGAGTTTGCCTGACTAAGATTTACAAGATGACCATAGCTTGCTTCATACCAACAATCTCTGTGGGATCGACCCTTACTCGCGTAAGGTTTATTACTTGGACGACCCAGTACACTTGCTGGTTAGTTGTGCGAAGTTGTGTTTATGCCATGGTATTGAACACCAAGTTTTTGGATTCATTACCGGGGATTATTTGAGTTGTGAAAAGTATTGATCACAATTTCGTGCACCAAGTTTTTGGCGCCGTTGCCGGGGATTGTTGAGTTTGGACAACTAACGGTTCATCTTGTTGCTTAGATTAGGTATTTTTTCTTCAGAGTTCTTAGGAATGAATTCTAGTGTTTCAAGGTGATGTTCTTATCATCACCAAAGCTGATTGATCTTCATCAATTTAGCTCTTGAATGCAATGTTCTGCTGAAGCTTGGCTGACCATGTCTAATTCCTTTAGACTGAAGCTTTAGACTAACATTGCATGATTTCTGGGATTCTCATTAAGAATTTTGATATCTTTTTCCACTTAATTTTCGAAAAACACAAAAAAATAAAAAAAAAAATCATAAAATCCAAAAATTTCTTGTTTGAGTCTAGTGTCTCATGTTAAGTTTGGTGTCAATTGCATGCATCCATTCATGTGTTCTTAAGGATCTTCAAATAATTCTTGATGATTTCTTACTCTGATCTTTGAATTCTCTTGACTTGAGTGTTTTATGTGTCTCATATGCATTCTCATTAGTGTCAGTAGTATACAAACTGCTAAGTTTGGTGTCTTGCATGCATAGTTATTTGATTCTTGTTGCATTTTGATTTTTCCTTATTATTAAAAATCCAAAAATGTTTTTTATTTGTGTCTTCTCAAGTCAATACTACAGAGAAATTAAAGATTCAGAACATACAGCAGAGAATTACACAGAAAAGCTGGGCGTTCAAAACGCCCAGTGAAGAAGGACAGACTGGCATTTAAACGCCAGCCAGGGTACCTGGTTGGGCGTTTAACGCCCAAAAGGGTATAGTTTTGGGCGTTAAACGCCAGAATGTGCACCATTCTGGGCGTTTATCACCAGGATGGCACAAGAGGGAAGATTCTGTTTTTCAATGCAATTTTTTTTCAGGTTTTCAAAGTTTTTCAAAATCAAATCTTTTTCAAATATATCTTTTCAATCATGTGTTTTCAAAATCAATTTCTTTCCATTTTCAAAGATACTTACTATCAATTAATGATTTGATTCAACACTTCAAGCATGTTGCCTTTTCTGTTGAGGAAGGTTTAATGTTTGAATCATATCTTTTCTTGTTAGTCAAGTTTTTAATTTTCAAAATCAAATCTTTTTTTTTTAAAATGTTTTTCAAATCATATCTTCTCAATCACATCTTTTTAAAACTAATCATATTTTCTTAACCACATCTTTTTCAAAATAGTTTTCAATCAAATCTTTTTGATTTCTAATTTTAAAATCTTTTTCAAAAATCACTTGATTTCTTTTCCACTTTCATTCTCGAAAATCAAGTAGTGTTTTCAAAAATGTTTTCAAAACCTTTTACTTAATTTTCGAAAATTACTTCCCTCCTTCTCACATCCTTCTATTTATGGACTAACACTATCCCTTAATGCAAAATTCGAACTCCATCTTCTTTGATAAGTTCAAATTTTCTACTTCTGTCTTCTACTCTTCTTTTCCTCTGACACTTTAAGGAATCTCTATACTGTGACATAGAGGATTCCACATTTTCTTGTTCTCTTCTCTTTCATATGAGCAGGAGCAAAGACAAAGGCATTCTTGTTGAGGCTGATCCTGAACCTGAAAGGACCTTGAATAGAAAGCTAAGAGAAGCCAAAGCACAACTCTCTTTAGAGGACCTGACCGAATTCTTCAAAGAAGAAGAACACATGGCAGCCGAAAACAACAATGCCAACAATGCAAGGAAGGTGCTGGGTGACTTTACTGCACCTACTCCCGATTTCTATGGGAGAAGCATCTCTATCCCTGCCATTGGAGCAAACAATTTTGAGCTTAAGCCTGAATTAGTTTCTCTAATGCAACAGAATTGCAAGTTCCATGGATTTCCATTGGAAGATCCTCATCAGTTCTTAGCTGAGTTCTTGCAAATCTGTGACACTGTCAAGACTAATGGGGTTGACCCTGAGGTCTACAGACTTATGCTATTCCCTTTTGCTGTAAGAGACAGAGCTAGAACATGGTTGGACTCTCAACCTAAAGAAAGCCTGGACTCTTGGGAAAAGCTAGTCAATGCCTTCTTGGCAAAGTTCTTTCCACCTCAAAAATTGAGTAAGCTTAGAGTGGAAGTCCAAACCTTCAGACAGAAGGAAGGAGAGTCCCTCTATGAAGCTTGGGAAAGATACAAACAATTAATCAGAAAGTGTCCTTCTGATATGCTTTCTGAATGGAGCATCATAGGTATTTTCTATGATGGTCTCTCTGAACTATCCAAGATGTCTTTGGATAGCTCTGCAGGAGGATCTCTTCATCTGAAGAAGACGCCTACTGAAGCTCAAGAACTGATTGAAATGGTTGCAAATAACCAATTCATGTACACTTCTGAAAGAAATCCTGTGAACAATGGGACTAGTCAGAAGAAAGGAATTCTTGAGATTGACACTCTGAATGCCATATTGGCTCAGAATAAAATATTGACTCAACAAGTCAATATGATTTCTCAAAGTCTGTCTGGAATGCAAAATGCACCAAGCAGTACTAAGGAGGCTTCATCTGAGGAAGAAGCTTATGATCCTGAGAACCCTTCAATGGAAGAGGTGAATTACATGGGAGAACCCTATGGAAACACCTATAATCCTTCATGGAGAAATCATCCAAATTTTTCATGGAAGGATCAACAGAGACCCCAACAAGGTTTCAACAACAATAATGGTGGAAGAAACAGGTTTAGCAATAGCAAGCCTTTTCCATCATCTTCTCAGCAACAGACAAAGAGTTCTAAGCAGAATAACTCTGACTTAGCAACCATGGTCTCTGATCTGATCAAAACCACTCAAAGTTTCATGACTGAAACAAGATCCTCCATTAGAAATTTGGAGGCACAAGTGGGTCAGCTGAGCAAGAAAATTACTGAACTCCCTCCTAGTACTCTCCCAAGCAATACAGAAGAAAATCCAAAAGGAGAATGCAAGGCCATCAACATGGCCGAATTTTGGGAGGAAGGAGAGGCAGTGAACGCCACTGAGGAAGGCCTCACTGGGCGTCCACTGGCCTCCAATGAGTTCCCCAATGAGGAACCATGGGAATCTGAGGCTCAAACTGAGACCATAGAGATTCCATTGGACTTACTTCTGCCATTCATGAGCTCTGATAAGTATTCTTCCTCTGAAGAGGATGAGTATGTCACTGAAGAGCAAGTTGCTAAATACCTTGGAGCAATCATGAAGCTAAATGACAAGTTATTTGGAAATGAGACTTGGGAGGATGAATCCCCTTTGCTCACCAAGGAACTGGATGACTTGTCTAGGCAGAAACTGCCTCAAAAGAGACAGGATCCTGGGAAGTTTTCAATACCTTGTACCATAGGCACCATGACCTTCAAGAGGGCCTTGTGTGACTTAGGATCAAGTGTAAACCTTATGCCTCTCTCTGTAATGGAGAAGTTAGGGATCTCTGAGGTACAAGCTGTAAAAATCTCACTAGAGATGGCAGACAACTCAAGAAAACAAGTCCATGGACTTGTAGAGGATGT
This sequence comes from Arachis hypogaea, assembly GCF_003086295.3. Lineage (NCBI taxonomy): Eukaryota > Viridiplantae > Streptophyta > Magnoliopsida > Fabales > Fabaceae > Arachis > Arachis hypogaea. Next base: position 51,341,705 of record NC_092038.1, read on the forward strand.
TCTGGTTAAAGTTGAAGACCATTACATCCCTACTGATTTCATAGTCCTAGAGACTGGGAAGTGCATGGATGAATCCATCATCCTTGGCAGACCCTTCCTAGCCACAGCAAGGGCTGTGATTGATGTTGATAGAGGAGAGTTGATCATTCAAGTGAATGAAGAATCCTTGGTGTTTAAGGCCCAAGGATATCCCTCTGTCATCATGGAGAGGAAGCATGAAGAGCTTCTCTCAAAACAGAGCCAAACAAAGCCCCCACAGTCAAACTCTAAGTTTGGTGTTGGGAGGCCACAACCAAACTCTAAGTTTGGTGTTGAACCCCCACATTCAAACTCTAAGTTTGGTGTTGGGAGGTTCCAACATAGCTCGGAGCATTTCTGAGGCTCCATAAGAGTCCTCTGTCAAGCTAATGACATTAAAGAAGCGCTTGTTGGGAGGCAACCCAATGTTTTATAATTAACTATTTTCTTTTGTTATTTTATATTTTTTGTAGGTTGATGATCATAAGAAGTCACAAAATCAATGAAAAAAGCAAAAACAGAATGAAAAACAGGAAGAAAAACAGCACACCCTGGAGGACGCACCTACTGGCGTTTAAACGCCAGTGAGGCTAGCTGTTGGGCGTTTAACGCCCAGTCTGGCACCATTCTGGGCGTTTAACGCCAGAAAGGGGCATCAGACTGGCGTTAAACGCCAGAAAAGGGCAAGAAGCTGGCGTTAAACGCCAGAAATGGGCACCAGCCCGGCGTTTAACGCCAGAATTGGCACAAATCGAGATTTTGCTTGCCATTTGGTGCAGGGATGACTTTTCCTTGACACCTCAGGATCTGTGGACCCCACAGGACCCCCACCTACCCCACCACTCTCTCTCTTCTTCACCCATTCACCAATCACCTCAACACCTCTTCCCCAAAAACCCTTCACCTATCAAATCCCATCTTTCTCTTCACCACTCACATCCATCCTTCATAAAACCCCACCTACCTCACCATTCAAATTCAAACCACTTCCCCACCCAAACCCACCCTCAATTGACCGAACCCTACCCTTCCCCCACTCCTATATAAACCCTCCTTCACTCCTTCATTTTCACACAACCTAAACACTACTTCTTCCCCTTCTTGGCCGAAAACAAAAGCCATTCCCATCTCCTTCATTTCTTCTTCTTCTACTCTCTTCTTTCTTCTTTTGCTCGAGGACGAGCAAACATTTTAGGTTTGGTGTGGTAAAAGCATTGCTTTTTGTTTTTCCATAACCATTTATGGCATCCAAGGCCGGAGAAACCTCTAGAAAGAGGAAAGGGAAGGCAAAAGCTCCCACCTCCGAGTCATGGGAGATGGAGAGATTCATCTCAAGGGTGCATTAAGACCACTTCTATGAAGTTGTGGCCTTGAAGAAGGTGATCCCCGAGGTCCCTTTCAAACTCAAAAAGGGTCAACTTTGATCAAAGGTTGGACCAAGTCCTCATAAACATTTGTGAAGAGGGTGCTCAATGGAAGAGAAACTCAAGAGGGAAGCCGGTTCAACTGAGAAGGCATGACCTCAAGCCCATCACTAAGAAAAGGATGGAGCAAGCATGAGGAAATTCCTCCTCATAAAATCCCTGAGATGCCTCAAGGGATGCACTTTCCTCCACAAAACTATTGGGAGCAAATCAACACCTCCCTAGGAGAATTGAGTTCCAGCATGGGACAACTAAGGGTGGAGCACCAAGAACACTCCATCATCCTCCATGAAATTAGAGAAGATCAAAGAATCATGAGAGAGGAGCAACAAAGACAAGGAAGAGACATTGAGGAGCTCAAGCACTCCATAGGATCTTCAAGAGGAAGAAAGAGCCGCCATCACTAAGGTGGACCCGTTCCTTAATTTCCTTGTTCTTTATTTTCCTGTTTTTCGAATTTTAATGCTTATGTTTGTCCATGTTTGTGTCTTGTGATCATTAGTGTCTTAGTGTCTATGCCTTAAAGTTATGAATGTCCTATGAATCCATCACCTTTCTTAAATAAAATATGTTCTTAATTGAAAAAGAGAAGAATTGCATGAATTTTGAATTTTATAACAGTTTAATTATTTTGATGTGGTGGCAATACTTTTGTTCTCTGAATGCATGCTTAAACAGTGCATATGTCTTTTGAATTTGTGGTTCATGAATGTTGGCTCTTGAAAGAATGATGAAAAAGGAGACATGTTACTGAGGATCTGAAAAATCATAAAAATGATTCTTGAAGCAAGAAAAAGCAGTGAATACAAAAAAAAAGAGAAAAGAAAACGAAAAAAAAGAGAAAAATAAAGAAATAAAGTTGTGATCCAAGGCAAAAAAGAGTGTGCTTAAGAACCCTGGACACCTCTAATTGGGGACTCTAGCAAAGCTGAGTCACAATCTGAAAAGGTTCACCCAATTATGTGTCTGTGGCATGTATGTATCCGGTGGTAATACTGGAAGACAGAGTGCTTTGGGCCACGGCCAAGACTCAATAAGTAGCTATGTTCAAGAATCATCATACTTAACTAGGAGAATCAATAACACTATCTGGATTCTGAGTTCCTAAAGAAGCCAACCATTCTGAATTTCAAAGGATAGAGTGAGATGCCAAAACTGTTCAGAGGCAAAAAGCTAAAAGCCCCGCTCATCTAATTGATACTGATCTTCATAGATGTTTTTGGAATTCATTGCATATTCTCTTCTTTTTATCTTATTTGATTTTCAGTTGCTTGAGGACAAGCAACAATTTAAGTTTGGTGTTGTGATGAGCGGATAATTTGTACGCTTTTTGTCATTGTTTTTAGTATGTTTTTAGTATGATCTAGTTAGTTTTTAGTATATTTTTATTAGTTTTTAGTTAAAATTCACTTTTCTGGACTTTACTATGAGTTTGTGTGTTTTTCTGTGATTTCAGGTATTTTCTGGCTGAAATTGAGGGACCTGAGCAAAAATCTGATTCAGAGACTGAAAAGGACTGCAGATGCTGTTGGATTCTGACCTCCCTGCACTCGAAGTGGATTTTCTGGAGCTACAGAAGCCCAATTGGCGCGCTCTCAACGGCGTTGGAAAGTAGACATCCTGGGCTTTCCAGCAATATATGATAGTCCATACTTTTCCCAAGATTTGATGGCCCAAACCGGCGTTCAAAGTCACCCTCAGAAATCCCAGCGTTAAACGCCGGAACTGGCACAAGAATGGGAGTTAAACGCCCAAACTGGCATAAAAGCTGGCGTTTAACTCCAAGAGGAGTCTCTACACAAAAATTCTTCAATGCTCAGCCCAAGCACACACCAAGTGGGCCCGGAAGTGGATTTTTATGTCATTTACTCATTTCTGTAAACCTTAGGCTACTAGTTTTCTATAAGTAGGACCTTTTACTATTGTATTGAGACATCGAGGGGTAGCTATCTTCATTGTTATGATATCTTAGATCATTTGGAGGCTGGCCTCATGGCCATGCCTAGACCTTGTTCTTATGTATTTTCAACGGTGGAGTTTCTACACACCATAGATTAAGGTGTGGAGCTCTGCTGTACCTCGAGTATTAATGCAATTACTATTGTTCTTCCATTCAATTCCGCTTGTTCTTGTTCTAAGATATCACTTGTTCTTCAACTTGATGAATGTGATGATCCGTGACACTCATCATCATTCTCACCTATGAACGTGTGACTGACAACCACCTCCGTTCTACCTTTGATTGGGTGAATATCTCTTGGATTCCTGATTGCACGATGCATGGTTGATTGCCTGACAACCGAGTGCTCGCCTGACAACCGAGCCAACCATTCTGTGAGATCAGAGTCTTCGTGGTATAGGCTAGAACTGATGGCGGCATTCAAGAGAATCCGGAAGGTCTAACCTTGTCTGTGGTATTCTGAGTAGGATTCAATGATTGAATGACTGTGACGTGCTTCAAATTCCTAGCAGGCGGGGCGTTAGTGACAGACGCAAAAGAATCACTGGATTCTATTCCGGCCTGACCGAGAACCGACAGATGATTAGCCATGCTGTGACAGAGCATAGGAACATTTTCACTGAGAGGATGGGAGGTAGCCACTGACAACGGTGAAACCCTTGCATAAGCTTGCCATGGAAAGGAGTAAGAAGGATTGGATGAAGACAGTAGGAAAGCAGAGAAACGGAAGGGAAGGCATCTTCATGCGCTTATCTGAAGTTCCTACCAATGAATTACATGAGTACCTCTATCTTTATCTTTATGTTTTTATGCGTTCATCACCATATCCATTTGAGTTTGCCTGACTAAGATTTACAAGATGACCATAGCTTGCTTCATACCAACAATCTCTGTGGGATCGACCCTTACTCGCGTAAGGTTTATTACTTGGACGACCCAGTACACTTGCTGGTTAGTTGTGCGAAGTTGTGTTTATGCCATGGTATTGAACACCAAGTTTTTGGATTCATTACCGGGGATTATTTGAGTTGTGAAAAGTATTGATCACAATTTCGTGCACCAGAAGGCAATATAAGCAAATGGCATATTAGCGGTGCAAGAATTGCAACAATGAGTAAGAAAGAGTGGGTCATAAAAGACAATGTGAGTTCATATCAATGCATAAAGAATACAAGCATCATAAAATGTTAAGAATTAACCTAAAAATATGATCACCCAACAATACAAAAGATGTTACGAAGCACCAAACCAGTGCAAGAAAATATTCAACAGTTGAGTAAGAAAATTCAACACTAATGGAAAAATAGCAAATTCAGAAAAGAAAATAAGAACAAGCACAAAGTTAAAATGCAATGAATGAAAGTATGCAAATGCAAGAGAAAAAAGAAAATGAAAGATGAGAAAAAAGAATACAAGTGAAACTGGAAAAGAGGGAGAAAGGGAAGAAAAGAAATGGGAGGAGGGAAGAAGAAGAAAGGAATAAAGAAAGAAGAAGAAGTAGGAAAAAAAATAAAGAACGAAGAGACAGGAATGCGACGCGGATGCGTGGACCACGTGTACGCGTGGTGTGCAGTAGAAAGGAGTGACGCATACGCGTCGTCCACGTGTACGCGTGGGAAGTAAAAAGCAGAAGGTGATGCGTATGTATCGGTCCCGCATACCTGTGATAACCATTCGTGCTGGCCACACGAAACTTGCATAGTTCTATCACAACTCTCTGGTTTTTGTACCAGGCAGCAGTATCCCAGCGACGCGTACGCGTCGCTCACGCGCACGTGTGGGGTTACCTTTTTTAAAAAAAATTATTGAGAAACTAACAAGCTACCAAAGCAATGCCAAATATTATTAAACAAGCTAAATCACAACTTAAAATAAATAAACCTAACTAAAAATAAGAATTCAACTTATTACCAATATAAACAAAAGGAAAAATGGGAAGAATTTACCATGGTGGGGTGTCTCCCACCTAGCACTTTTAGTTAAAGTCCTTAAGTTGGACATTTAGTGAGCTACTTGTCATGGTGGCTTGTGCTTGAACTCATCTTGAAACTTCCACCAATGCTTGGACTTCCAATAGCCTCCGGGATCCCAAATTATGAATTCCACTCTTCCAAGAAACCTCAAGCAAGTAATAAGACCCCAAGATTGATGATTGTTAACATGTATTCCGAGATCCCATATCTTATTTGTCAGCACCCCTTCTTCTTAATCTTCATGCTTCCCTTCGGTTGACAAAGCTCTTGAATTCTCCTTAGAACTTCTAATCTTCATCCTGCTTCCATTGAATCAAGCTTCACTCTGCTTTTGAACCCCAAAACTTGAGCTTCCATCCACTATGCATCTTGATTCTAGTTGCCAACCAACATCCAACTCTTTCTTACTTTCTAACCCATAAAGAGTTCTAAGTTGACCATCCGTTTCTAACAAAGCGAATTGATATGATCCAAGAAAATTAAAGGATGAAATGAATACCCACTCAATTTGTAATTTGGACGGTGACCTAGCAAGGAAGATATCCGACGGCTTTAACAATGTAGGCTTCACTTCCTTTGACTCCTCCTTGATGACTTACACCTCTTGACAACTTTCTTCAATTCCCACTTTCTTGTTAACTTCTTCCCAACTCTTTCTCATTGATCAAGTCATGTGTTGGAGATTGTGTACATTCCTCCTCAACATTGGTTTCACATCCGATGGAAGAAGTTTTAACGAGACCCTTAATATCACTTGGTGTAGAGTTGTCTTCAATGATGAAACTTGCCTCTTGTTCAACCTCCCCTAATTATTCAATTTTTCCTTCATCTTCAAGGGTCTCTACTTCCTCCACCTTTTGATCTTCCTCTTGCTTCTCTTGAAGTATGGATGCTTGGATCTGATCCATTAATTCCCTAAGACGATCCCTTCTCTCTTGTTCCACTTCACTAACATAATTGGGATCATGTTGCTCTTGGCTTGATGGATATGAGCATTCTTCTATGGAGGATTGCGGTGGGATGGAGAGATCATCATGTGATTAAAAAGGAGATGCATGAAAGCTTAGAGGTTAGAAGGTGCTTTGGTTGTTGGTAGAAGGTGGAGGTAGACGGGATATAAGCTCTTAGAGGGTGGAAGTGAAACCGGTGAGGGTAGAGGTGAGTGTGGTTTGAAGCTCTTCTTGCTCTTGAAGAATGATGTCAAGTGTATCATCCATAGGAGCTTGGTTGGAGGGAGAAGAAGGGTTGTGAGGGTAAAGATGTTGGAGTGGTGGTGATTCAATGGGTGCTTGTTCATAATGGTCATAAGTGTGTGCATAGGGAGTATATGGATTTGGATTCTGTGGAGCTAATTGGTGGAAATAGGATGTGGATTGAGAGTATGGTGGTTGGAATGATGGTGTTTGGAGACTATGTTGAAAGCTGGTGCATGGAATGATGGTGGTTAATTGGCATAATCATGATAAGAACCATCATATCCGTTAGGATGATATGCATTATAGGAGGAGTTGAACTCATACTAACTTGGTTAAGGAGGTTGCCATGATGATTGCTCATATGGATGTGGCTCCCTTCTCAAGAATTCTTCCCTCCCATAATATGAGCCATCATTAAAGTTTCCATTACTTACAACATAGTCATACTCATATCCAAAATCACAAGGATGAGAATTCATGATCAAAAGAGAAAATAAAAACAAGAACTAATAAGAGGTAATGAAAATAAACTCCTAAAACTAGCAACAACTAACAAAGAAGTCAAAGGCAAAATATTCACAATATATATAATAACCAATAATAAGGCACACATTTGCAATTCCTTGGCAACGGCGCCAAAAACTTGACGGAGAAAAATTGTCGGTCTAGACTTTCACAAAAATAATCACGTTGCAAGTATAGATCCAAACCAACAAATTATCCTTAATCAACGTTTAAATTGTTTGTCACTTAAGCAAACCCAATAAAAATAACCGAAGTATTTAAACCTCGGGTCGTCTCTCAAAGGAATTGCAAGGAAGTGTACTTATTATCGGTTGTGGGAAAGTATTTTTGGGGTTTTGAATGATGAACAAGGAATGTAAATAACGAGAAAATAATCTAACAACTAAGAAAAGTCCTAGCAAGGGTTGAGAATTGGAATTTCTATCCTCATTATCATCATCAATTGTGACGGTAATTGGCTTTTGCTCTCACTTAGTTAACATCTAACTATTGAAGGAAAGTCAAGTGAGCAAAATCAACTTAAGTTCACAAGTTCTAATAAAAAACTAGATTTAGTGAAGCTCAAGCTAACAAGCAATTTTCAATTACCAATCAACAAGAGACTTTGATAATTCAAGAGTCTCCAAATTACTCAATCCAAGCCAAGAACACAAAAATCTATTTTAAAATACAACAAGCATTTTATCAAACACTTGGAAGACACAAAATAAAAAACATAGAAAATTAACAAGAAATAGTAAAATCAAAAACTAACAATTGCAAGAATCAATAACTAACAATTAAAGAAAGCAACAATAAACATAGAAAACATAAATTTCCTTAATAGGAATCAAATGTTTTTATAAAAGGGAAATTAACAATGTAAACAAAGAGACCCAAGACAATAAAGCATGAAAACATAAATGAAGCTAGACTGAAATAAGAATTAAAGAGAGAATTAAAGAGAAATTAAACTAATCTACCCTAATTTCTAGAGAGAAGAGAGAGCTTCTCTTTCTAGAAAACCTAACCTAAAGCATGGTGAAACTAAACTATGACTACTTGTGTTCACTGCTCCATCCCTAGCCTCTTATCTTCATTTTCGGGCTTGAAATAGGGCCAAAAGTAGCCCAGAAATCGTCTCCAGCATATTCACTTTATTACAGCACGTGACGCTCGTCACGCGTATGCGTCACTTGAACTCTACACTGGCCACGCGTACACATCAGCCACGCGTACGCATCATTTGGACTATGGCTTGCCACGCGTACGCGTCATTTATGCATACGCGTCGAGACCAGCTTCTCAAATGTCCAAATTCTTGTGTTCCTTCCACTTTTGCATACTTCCTTTCCATCCTCTAAGCCATTCCTGCCCTAAAAACCTAAGATCACTTAACACACATATCACGGCATCGAATGGTAATAAAAGAAGATTAAAAATTAGCAATTTTAAGGCCTAAGAAGCATGTTTTCAATCATAGCATAAAATTAGAAAAGAAACTTAAAAACATGTAATTTACATGAATAAGTGTGAGAATTGACAAAATCCACTCAATTCAATCCAAAAATATACCATAAAATAATGGTTTACCAATCATTTGAAATAAAATTTGTCTCATTTCCTTTGTCATCCTTTTTCAAAGATGCTTGATAAAGATTAACTAAGTACCTTGGAGTACGATAGGTAAGACCAATGACCCTTTTTTCCACAACAGAAATATTTATCCTCTATTGATTTATTTTGGCCATTATTTATTTCTTTATCCCACTTTTGGTAAGATCTTTTCTTATGAACATAATTTTTCTTCCTTTCATAATTTTTCTTTTTACCAAAACCTTGCCATTTACCTCTTCTGGGTTATTATTTTTTGCATTTGCTTCAGGAAATGGGGCGGTCCTAGCCGAGCGTAATTCATTGTTACGTTCAGCAACAAGAAGGCAGAAATTAGTTCAAAATATTTTTTAATTTTTTTTTCTCGATACTGCTGCTGCAGGAGCACATTCGAGGCATAGAAAATCGAGAAAGTTTTCTCTTACATGTCATTATCCGTTATCTTTTCTTCATATAATTTCATTTGTGAGATAATTTGGAACATTGCTTAATTGTATTTATTTTTGGATTTAAAATTCTGTAAATACAAATGTGTCCACTCATGTCGGGCTTGAGGAAGTATTACTGTCTTTTGATGATTGTACATTTCTTCAAAATTCTTCCACAGATCTGCATGATCTTTTAGTGTGAGATATTCATTTTTCAATTCTTCGTCAAGATGACGATGAAGGAAAATCATGACTTTGACTTTATCTTTTTGGGATGCTTTATTTTCAGCCTTAAAGGTATTTCCAAAATTCATTGAATCAAGATAAATTTCAGCATCTAATATCTATAATAAGTAGTTGTTTTCAAATATATCAAGAGCATTAAATTCAAGATGAAAGAGTTTTAACATAATAAAAATTTATTACACGAATCTTCTTAAATTTTGATCAGAGCCTTGTGCTGATAACATGTTGTAAAATGAATAAATAAAGAAGAGAAAATAAATATAAAATAAATAAGTATAAATATAAGACTCTAGTATTAATATTCACCAATATTATTATCTCAATATAATAGAGATGATATATGTATATATATATATATATATATATTCACTAATTATGTAGTGTTTGTTGTGTGTATTTTGCTTCATGCAACACTTCTATTTATATACGTTCAAAAATTATACTTCCAAAAGTAATTAACTTTAATTTTGTCTTGATAAATTGAACTTCTCTATTGAAAAGATTAGTTGCCTTCTAAATACGAGAATACATCTAAATAGTTCTTCTTCGGGTTAAGAACGATTTTGGTTCCTAAGGTAGGGGCTGAAAATTTATTTCGTCCCGAACTTTTTTTTCGCTAAAAAAATAGTCCCAAAGATTTAACTTAATTTTAAAATCGTTCTTCGGACCAAAATACCCTTCCCCCTTCTCCTTCCCCTTCCCCTTCCCCCTTCCCCATAACAGCATCATCTCTTCATATCTGCTTCTTTTTTCTTCATCTTCATCAAAGCATCAGCAACAACAATAATAACACAATGTAATAAACACAAAAAAAAAGCAGAAGCAGAAGCAGAAGAAACAAAAGAAACAGAAGCATCACTATCTCTTTCCAAAGAACAACAACAAAGGAACCATAGAAGCAGAAGCAGAAGCATCACTGTCTCTCTCCGAAGAACAACAACAACAAAAGAAATAGAAGCAAAAACAAACAGAAACATCAACAACAACAATGAATAATGAAATTAGAATCAGAAGTAGAAGAAACAAAAGCAGAACCATAGAAGCAAATAGAATCAACAACAATAATAAAATCAGAATAAGAAATAATGTAATTAACAAAATCAACAAATAAAAAAATTCAACAAATTCAGCGGGAAGTGACGCGAAGCAAAGTGAATGCCTATTATCAAAAACAAAGTGCAACAAGACACGGAGGAGAACAGTGAGGTGACGGGTAGAACACCGGCCGTGCGACGCAAGCAGAGGAAGGCCGCTATTGCAGCGGCGCTGGCATGACCTCAAGCGGCATTGACAGTGACGCGAATCCAAGCCAGCGGTGACGCTAGCAAACTGTGGTTGTACTGGTGTGACAACGGAGAGGAGCAGCAACGGTGGTAGATGGTAGTTTCGGTGGTGATGCAAAGCATAACAACGAGTGATCCCTCCCCTTCCCCTTCCCCTTACCCCTTCTTCTTCACCCTCCGCGTGATTCCCCCTTCCCTTTCATTTTCTTTCTTTTTTTTTCTTTTTTCATTTTAAAAATTAAAAATTAAAAATTTTGGTAAAATAACGATTTTAAAACTAAGTTAAACCTTTGGGGACCATATTTTAGAAAAAAAAAGGTCGAGGACTAAATAAATTTTCACCCCCTACATTAAAGACCAAAATCATACTTAACCCATTTTTCTTCACATTAAGCCCTTGATTTTGGATGCAATGAAAAGTTTAATTTATATTTTATGGCAAAAATATTTATAGATATCTGCGGCATCAATTAATTAATTTTTTTTCTAAAGTTAAGAATGAGACTCGAATTCAAGACTTTTAAATAAGAATGAAAAGACTATACCATTTGAGTTATAATTCGTTGACATCAATTAATTAATTTGGATAATAAAGTTTATCTTAATGTTATTAATAATATTATGATTATGCTTATGTTTAGTGCTGGCATGCGGTCCACTTTGTTGCTTTAATCTTTATAAATCGATCTTTCAAATGAATGCAGAGAATATTAATTAGGATTCTAAATATTATGCATTTCTAACTTTATGTTTATAATTTTTTTTATTATTGGCCCCTAATATTCAAACTCTATCTTTCAAAAAAATTGAATGATTCAATTCGATCACACAAAAATAAAAAATTTATAAATAATAAATTTAATTTTAATATATTATCAATATAAATTATTTTATATAATCGTTAATCATCTTTTTATAACTATTTATATGTTGATGGTAAAAAATAATTATTTTTATTTACATATTAATAAGTAATAAAATAAATATATAAAATTATTTTATATTTTAAATATATCAAAATTAAATTCATAAATAATATAACAAAATCCTTGTAATCTTAATAAACTTGATCAATGTAATTAAGTTAACCCTTTTTGGTGGGGGGATCCTACGGATGCTTGGTTGGACCGACATAACCAGAACAGATGAAAACATGATATCAATGATTCTCTCAGTCTCTAGGACCAGCCTCCTCTAAGCTTCATAATCATATGTTTAAGGGATGACAAAGAAAAATTATATTAAATAATTCCTTTAAATAATAATATATATTTTATATATTTTTTAAAGTATATCAGTATATTATTATTTTAATAAATTTTAATTGTTAATCTTAATTATATATATTATATATTTTTTATAATTAAAATTAATAATTAAAGATCGCTGAAACACTAATGTATTAATACAACCTAAAATTTTCCTATCATTTATACAATATTTATCGTTGCTCATTTAATATTCCTATCATACAATCATTCCCCCCGAAATTAAGTTCCAGCTTTTATTTAATTTTCGTATATCGTAAAAGAAACAAACCGAAAAAACAAAAGTTTCCACCTCTCTTCATGTCGCTTTGATTCTCGACCAATAAAAAATTATGAAAAGAAAAAGAAGAGAGATATTTAATTTACACGCTAGGACAGCCACTAGCCGCAAAAGCAGGAGATTTTCACATGTCAAAGGGGTTTGTTCCTCCCTAATATTATATACCTTATTAATTAATTAAAATTAAGTTCGTACTTTAATTAACGATTAATTTACTGTCTATAAAAAAATAAAAGGGCAATTGTTCCGGTAACCTTCCAAAATTATATAATAAATTACTCTTTTATGTTTCATTGCATAACAAATCTAATATTTTGTTGGATAAAGTATTTTTTTATTTTTAAAATTTATTAATTTTAAAAATATTTTTAAATTTTATTTTATTTTAATTTTATTTTAAAAAATTTTTATTTGTATCAAATATATTATTGACAATTAAATTTTTAAAAAATTTAAGATTAATTCAATAATAATATATGACAACTATCTCTGATTTATTTGAGTTGATAGTTGTTCTTATAAATTAGTTATAAATTTTTTGAAAAATTAGACGTCAGTAATATATTTAATGCAAATTGAAAATTTTTGGGATAAAATTAAAACAAAATAAAATTTAAGGATATTTTTAAAAGTTTTAGTAACTTTTAAAGACAAAAAAATATACGTTATCCTATTTTGTAAATTGTAACATATAAAATAATTATAGATTTAAACATAATTAAAGTTTGTTTAAAAATAATTTTTTTCAGAACATGCATTAGATATATTCTATATTCAAATAAAATATATAAAAAAATCTATGTCATGTATTAAATATGTGTATAATTAAATTTATTATACGATAATATAAAAATTGTAATTTATCCTTTAATTTTTTAAAAGATATCGAAATAATTTCAAAAAAAAAAAAACCTAGTATAGGAAAAGATTTCTCGATGGGAATATATTAGGATTAAAAAATTGCGTCATTTTAAACCTTCTTTAAACATGGCTAACTTTTTTTTTTTTTTTTGACATTTAGAAAATTGGTGTGTAATGTATAGCTATGGAAAACATTATTTTTTTTTAACAATATGAAGTTAAATTTTTTTAATTGTTATTTAACAAATTGTATTTTTCAAAGTTAAGGTACACAAATATGAATCTGAAAATTAGATTTGTGTATTATAAAAGTTCTAAATATTTAGGTACACAAATTTAAAGTTTAGATTTGTATTTTAAATATCAAATTTTTTGGTTTGATTTGTATTTTTCACATCTTAATGAAATAAACTATACTCCAACAACACTAGAAACAGAAAATTTCGGCATACAAGTCAAATTGAGTTACAAGTCTTACTAGTCATTACAGTCAAATGCACCTCTTATGGCATGTAAGTTTCACGCGTTTCATTAACAGATTTTTAAATCAATCAACGTGCGAATATATAACTTCTTTTTTTAAAAGGATTTCATTTCTTTTTTCAAATTTCTTTCCTTTTTACTTTGATCTCTTGCCTTCTCCTTCGTCGTTTACGTTCCTGTCTCTTTGCCTTCTCCTCGTCATTTACATGCGTTTCTCTCTCTGTTTTCTTTCTTCGTTTTTCTCAATTTTCATTGTTTGTGAAATCAAGGTCTGAAATCGTTTTGAAGATAATGGATGATTCAACTTCAGATTGTCAGCTGAACTAGAGCGAAGTGGATTTTGAATTTGAATCCAATGAAGTACCTGAGGTGTGATTTAGTTTTAGTTAGTTATTGAATCTAAATTTGATCCACTTAGTAGTTTATGATTGTGTAGCTGAATGATGCATGAACATTGAATCTAATGTACTGTGAAATTTGCTGTTAATTGTTCCTTATTTGAATTGAATCTAATATACTAGCTTCTGATGAATTTTGTGCATTTTATATAAGACGTTTGGGTGTAGATCAAGAATATTTAGGTGTATTTTAGGAAATTTTGGGTGTATTTACAGTTTATGACTTTTCATATTCTTTTAGTTGAATTGTAGATGTTCGGGTGTAGTTAAGGAATATTTAGGTGTATTTTAGAAAAGTTTGGGTGTATTTACAGTTTATGACTTTTCATCTGACAGAGGGTGAATTGCCTTATTCTTTTACTTGAATTGTTTTAGTTTCTATATAATGATGATTCATGAGTTTGGTTTTTGTTATTTTTTATGATTGTTATTTCCATTCTATAGTATATGCTTGTTTTTAATATGGTGGTGTTTTTGTGTGTATTTTGCAGGCATTCTGTGTTGTTGATGAGCAGTTTGTTCCCAAGGTTAGAATGGCTTTTAACACCCTTGAAGATGCTGCAAAATTCTACAAGGATTATGCGAAGACTACTGGTTTTTCTATAAGAGTTCGGAGCATGAATAAGAAGGGAAACGAAATTAAGAATCAATTGATTACATGTAGCAGAGTGAGAAAATGGAAATAAAAAATATCTCCGACCGAGAAGACAAATTCCACTGCTGGTTTAAATTGTCCTACAAGAATTTATATACACATATTGAAGGACGTTGGTGTTTGGATTATTTCGAAGGTCGTGTTGAATCATTCACATTCCTGCTGTCCAAATCAAGCAGAGATGCTCAAACAACACAGGAAACTAAGCATGTCTGTGCGTCGTACAATACAGCATAACGAGGAAGCCGGTATCAGACCAAGAAAAACTTACCAATCATTTGTTGCAGCAGCCGGGGGTTATCGTGAGTTAAATTTTCTCGAAAAAGACATGAGGAATTACATCACGAGAGAAGTGCAGAATATTTCGGAACAAGACGATGCAAAAGGATTCGGGAAATACTTATTAAGAATGAAAAAGAAGAATCAGAATTTCTTTTTCGAGCTCGAAATTGAGGACAATCAGTCGATTAAGCTTGGTTTTTGGGCCGACACAAGGAGCATAGCTGCCTTTGAGAGTATTTCGGAGATGTTTTTTCATTCGACACCACCTACAATACAAACAGGTAATATGTTGTTATGGTTTATGATGCTGAATTGAAGTTGTTTTATGAAAATGCTGCAGAGGTGTATATTGGATGTTTTTTGGTGTATAAGCTTATTATTTGGGTATATTTAATGATTTTAATTCTGTTTTGTCGTAATCTATTTCAGGTATAATCTGGTTTGTGGTTCTTTTTGTCGGGGTGAATCACCACGATCAGTCAACACTTCTTGGATGCACTTTGATGAAAAACGAAGATATTCAATCATTCAAATGGTTATTTTAATGTTGGCTTTGTTGCATGGGAGGAAAGGCTCCAAAAGTGATTTTCACCGATCAATGTGCATCGATGCAAAGGGCTATCAAGGCTTGTATGCCCACAACAATTCACCGTTGGTGTATTTGGCACATCATGAAGAAGATTCCAGGCAAATTAAACGGATACAAGGGACACATATAAATCGAACAAGAAATGAGCCATGTTGTTTGGAACTCTCATACAAAAGAATCATTTGATAGGAATCAAAATGCTTTTCTGCTGAAGTATGGTCTTATGGACAACAAATGGCTTTTAGGTAATGATGTTTAAAATCTGCAGCAGAGGTGTAAAATTAATATTTTTGGGTGTATTATAGTCTGATTTGGGTGTATTGTGCAGAGCTTTATGAAGCCTGTCATATATAGATTTCAATTTATCTGGATCACTACTTCTGGGTCGGGATGATAAGCACACAAAGGAGCAAGAGTATGCATTCATTTTTTAACAAGTTCATTACCCAAAATAGCTCACTTATTCAATTCGTCAAACAATACGATAATTGCCTCGGAAATAGGGAGCAAAGAGAGAGAGAATCGAATGCTGCAGATTTTTACACGGTCATTCTGTGTGCAACAAAATCCTCCAAAGAAGCTCAGTTTCAACACGTGTACACTCACCAAAAGTTTAGGGAAGTCCAAGCACAATTCAGAGGGAAGGTGAATTGCATCATAAGATTAATAAACTTTGCTTTAGGCTATTCGGTATACGAAGTTGGAGAGCAAGTTTTTAGCTCAACATTTAACAAGTTTGTGGTTACTTACGACTCAGTAGCAGCCCAAGTGAAATGCCAGTGCTTATTATTCGAGTCAAGAGGGATATTGTGCCGTCACGCCCTAAGCGTGTTAAGCTTTGAACGAGTAGCCCAAGTGTCACCGAGATATATATTGGAACGATTGAGCAAGAAGGTAAAGAGGCGACACACACACATCAAGAGCAGCCACGACGAGCCACTGTTGGAGCCAAGAAGCAAGAAGTTTGATGAATTGGTGTTTCGTTTGCAAAATATATGCAAATTTGCATCAGAATCCGAGGAGCTGACTGCCATTCTGCACCGTGCCTACGATAATGTCATGGTTGAGATGGAAGAACTGAAAGCCAAGAGGAAGGGAATATGTTCGTTATCTCACGAAGATGCCAACTTGGAATCCGTTAACGAGCTTCAAAGCCCTCCAAGGGTTCGAACAAGAGGACGTCCAAAAAATAGGCTAGGTTCAAAGTTGGACAAACAAATTGCAAATGCCTCAAAGAAGAAGAAAATGAAAGCTCTAAGCGAGGTAAACGTGATGTTCTTTAAATAGGTGATAATTTAGTTTAATTATTTTGTTAATAGTTTTGCTAATATGTATGTTTATTATTTCCAGTTAAACCTTTTTGATGCTGCATCAGTGGTGCAACCAAATTCCAGCCAATATTACGGACATGTTATGAATTATCAGTTCAGGGATCCAACAGCAGGGGATAGATTTTTGGGTGTATAGTTACAGGATATTGGTGTAACGCTCAGTTTTTTGGGTGTATTTTTGCATTCTCTTTTGTTTGACATTTTAATTGTTTTATATTTTTCGAATGCTGCTATTTATGTTAGAAATTAGTGTTTTGTTTAGGGTTTAGGGGTTTAGGATTTAGGGTGTCAGGTTTAGGATTTAGGGTTTAGGGGTTTAGGGTTTAAGGGTTTAGGGGTTAGGTTTTAGGGTTTAGAGTTTAGGGGTTTAGGGTTTATGAGTTTAGAGTTTAGGGTTTAGTGTTTAAGGGTTTAGTGTTTAAGGGTTTAGGATTTAGGTTTTAGGGTCTAGGGTTTAAGGTCTTGGATTTAGGGTCCAGGGTCTAGAGTTTAAGGTTTAGGGTTTAGGGTTTAGGGTTTAGGGTTTAGGGTTTAAGGGTTTATGATTTAAGGGTTAGGTTTTATATTTGGGTGTATACGAGTTATATTTGGGTGTATTATTAAAGTAATTGGGCGTAGGTTTGGTGTTGTTTTCGTTCATTTTTTTGAACCTGTAATTTACAGCTTTTGAAAGCAGCACAGACAGTTTATTTATACCAAAAAAATTTATAATTTAACCGGATTAAATATTCACAAAATTTACAAGAAGTGTTCAAACTATTCTAAGACTACATAACACTGAAATTAATCACTTTCAATATCATATGAATCTATTTGACAATATGGACTCAACAACAATGAAGATGGCTTGGACAATCTCATTGCTTCACTTCCTCTAATGGCTTCATCTCTGTCTCGATTCATCTCATGAAATAGAATTCGGGAAGCAAATTCTACTCTAAAGTGGTCTACCTCCGCCTACAGTTTACAAGGATATTCTTTTTAATCAACTCTGTTAATTAGTAAAGTAATAGAGAGTTGTATTGTTTTAGACACAATTATCTGAGTCCAATTGTCCCATTCATACTTCCCATTTCTAATATTTTCGGGCTAGATTATTTGAAGCCATTTCATTACATAAACATCACAATCATAGCTGAAAAACAAAAAATAATTTAGCAATTTAAAACAGGATAGTAAGAGAAAACACAATTTTTAGAGTGTAAGATTTATACTATTTTTTGGCCTGAGATGTCAATGTATGATGGTTCAATTTCATGATCTTTTTTCCTGAGAGGTGCCCCCCGGCATATACCCTCATTCTGGAAATCACATACTCCTAAAAACAAAAAACGAAGCAAAATATAAGAATGAATAAATCTAATAAATGAATACACCCAAAGGATCACAAATTACACCTTATTTTGAAAAGAAATACACCCAAATATTAAAGCACAAAACATAGAAACAACTTACAACGAATTTATTTAGCTTCATTTTGGCTTCAGAGGAACACGTCTTGTGATATGGGTCAAGTATATAAAATTTTCTTTTTCTTACATCAGCCACCCATATTAACCAATGCTTTGAATAGCAAAATGGTGCAAAAATCTGAAGCATGTCCATATTGAACAGTGTTTTAGTTTAATTGGCACATAACCAAAGAATTGTGATAAGAAGTTTTAGAAACGAAAACTTACATACGAATGTCATGCTAATTTTTTGAGGTCCAAAAAGGGTATAAACATTGGATAGTCTTCGACCATAAATGGCTTTTTGGATTTAGGCTATAAGAACTCCCCACCTGGATGATTTCCAATGGCCATGTTCTGCAGCATTTGTGAAACAATAAAAGAAATATTTAATATTCCCAAAAGATTATACAAATACACCCAAATTTTATTATAGTATACCTTACCACAATATTAGGGGGAGACAGTAACTTTCTTCTTCAAATATTTTAATATTTTGTGTGTTCAGTATCAGATAAATAGCATTGACAATCTAGAAAAAAAACCCAAATCAATTTACATCAATCAACATTGCAGTCACATTTCATGATAAAACCATTAACCTTATTCTAATATTACCTCAACTTCGATATATGTAACGAATTTTAGAGATGCAAAATGGACTTTTGATAATATCAATGGTGCTTGGACATTCAGGGTGCACACACGTTCATACTCATTAGTGGTTCCATCTCCGTATATCTTTACACGTGTGGCCCATAGGTAGCACTTTTCTTTCATGTTCCCCGACATTTCCGTGCTCTTTGCAGAAGTTTCAAAAATTTGTCCAGCAGACTGCTGTTCCATCGGGGGACTTTTACCTTCTGCAAAATTCAATGTTGTCTTTACCCCACTGTTTGCAATTTTTTCCACTAGCTCCTCTAATTGTTCAATTAGTTTTGGTGTTTCAGGACTTTTCCCTTTTTGAGATCCTGATTCCCTCTCTTAGCTCAGTGCTTCTTCTTGACTTAAATCAGTGAAGCCAAGGCTGAATGATGGCATTGGAAGTTCTTTAGGTACGTATGATGCTGTGCAGGCCATCATCTTCAGTGCAGCAGCAGTGGCTTCAGGGGATGGATTACTACGTGTTGATATATAAGATACTATAAGAATAAGAATAGATAAATGATATCAAAATAGAGTTATATTGTGCTGAACTTACACTTTAGATAGAGCTGGTGGCACAGTGGGTGTGCTTTCATCAAGTTTTTGGGGTTGTGGAGTGCTGCAGGGTTAGAAAAAATGAATCAAATTATAAAAAAACAGTTACAGATCAATTCTAAAGATATACACCCAAATAATAACCAAATACACCCGAATATTATTCTTTACCTTTTAATTCTTTCTTCACTAATTTTCTCGCTCGAAGACTTTGGGGGGTAGTTCAATTGCTATCACAGGGCTTGGTGTTGTTGTCTAGGACAGAGGCATGCATACTTGAATTGGAACTCTAAACAAGACAAAAATTAAAAGTTAAGAAAGCCCCTTAAAATAGTTGATTAGAATGTTGAAATTTAGTTGTAAAACTCACATTGAAAGCGGTTAAGGTTGCGAATGTGTCTCCGTCCGTACAACCATCATCTTTTGTTGAGCTGGGTCACTAGGTGATTCTTCTACCAGACTCAACCTAAAATCCACCCAAATAAAGACAAAATACACCTGAAGAATTGGAAAGAAACACAAGCTTTGTTTTTTGAGAACTTACGTAGTTGCAGATTTTTCTTTTTTTTCCTGTTTCTTGAATAAAACATTAAAGGGTTTTTTTCTAAAATAATATATACAGAATCAGAAGCAGATGATAAAAAAAGAATTAAGCAACCGATACTAGAAACAGAAATTACATGCTATCCGCGGGTTTATTTATGCTGCTTTAATCTGTTCGTCCTTGAAACAAAGGATCTCTCGCTTCCTAAGTTCACATCCGGCATTCCAAGTATAGAATAAACACCATTCAGTAAAAATACTATATAGTTAAATCAAGATATCAAGATTCTATCAAATAAAGGTTCTTACGTTTCAGATGAGTCATAGTGACCTTCCATCGAATGTAGCTAAGCTCCCTTCTTCTTGGGAAACTAAAAACAATTACCAGCAACCAAAACACCTTAAAATCGATAATATACACCCTAATATAACAAACCCCTGTGCAACAGCCTTTTCATTGGTTTTCTTCTTTTTTGAGTCTCTTAAGAATTCTTGTAATAATTCAGTTCCAAGATCAGATCTGATAATACATGCAAAAGAACATGTTAACAAATATAATTTTGATGATAAAGGATAAGATAGCTTTACAAAGTATCTTACCCTTCATAGTATTGAGTTCTCTACAAAGAAAAAGGCCTATGGTCACGGTAAAAAACCGTGACCATAGCTAGTAAAAAGGGTGACCATAGATCTATGGTCACGGTTTTGGACCTATGGTCACAGTTTTTTACCGTGGCCTATTCTCTCCTAGCCATAGGTCTATGGTCACGGTTTTTTTTATCTATGGTCACGGTTACAATTTTCAAATTCTGACAGGCCACATTTTTTCACCATGACCATAGGTTAATCTATGGTCTGGTTAATCTATGGTCACGCATAAAAATCGTGACCATAGCCTTATCTATGGTCACGGTTTTTACCGTGACCATAGCCTCTATGGTCACCCCTCCTGAAAACCGTAACTATAGCCTCTATGGTCACCCCTCTTTAAAACCGTGACCATAGCCTTATCTATGGTCACGGTTTTTACCGTGGCCATAGCTCTATGGTCACCCCTCCTTAAACCGTGACCATAGCTTTATCTTTGGTCACAGTTTTCACCGTGACCATAGCCTCTATGGTCACTCCTCCTTAAAATCGTGACCATAGCCTTATTTATAGTCACCCCTCTTTAAAATTGTGACCATAACCTTATCTATAGTCATGGTAAAAAACCGTGACCATAGCCTATTTTGTTTTATGAGATTTGTTTTTTTTAAAGCATAATCACATCCCAAAATGATGATAATTATAAAATAAATCTAAAAATGAAAAATGATAATCAACAATTAAGATAAGTTGTGATTAAAGTAACCAACTAACATATCAATATAGTTGAGTGAATACACTTGTCTCAATCTCAGTTTTATACAGTGATATACACACTAACACTAAGTAGAAACTATTAATAGAATTGTTCCACAGATGTGAGAGCAATACAATTCAGACTCTGCCAGGATAGATTGTTTCTGGTATAGCTATTCTTCCTTCTCAACGCTCAGAAACTTTGTTTTAACCACTTTACCATATGAAAGCTCAGCACCTGCTTCATTAACATGTAAAGCAAAGTCACATTAGACATAAACACTTACATTTATTTTTCTTCAACTTAGGAGAAAAAAACATATCATCAAAATATATATACATTACACATATACTAAAAATTAAAAACTTTTGAAAGTTTAGACAAGTATTTAAAAATTAAAATTTTTTTCTTGTAAAATTTTATAATTCTTTTGAAAGTTTAGATATCCTTTAAGCTAAGAATTACTCTAAATTAGTATTTGGAAAAATAAAAACTCAAAACACAAAATTCGTTATTAAGCCGTAAACTCAACTACAGTTTTCTTTTCTTTCATGGTCATAAAATATAAAGTAATAATACTTATGTATTTTTTTTGTCTTGTATGCTGATGTAGATTCACAACACATTTTAAACTCTAGATGAAGTATCACAAGAATAAGACCTAATATAAAAGAAAAACAAAGAGAGTTTGAAATAAATTACCATATCAACAGTTGAAGGATGGTAGGAGTGACAAAAATGGTAAAGCAAATATAAAACCCAAACTAGAATAACTAATTCACATGTTAGTATTCAAAGCACAAGGTTCCTTCTTTCCCTTTAACACAAAAAGTGCAGAAGAAAGCCAAAAGCCACTCATAATAACACAGAAACGGTTCCAACCCCAACTTTAGTTTCATGACAACATAAAAATAAAAAGGAAAATCAAAAGGAAGTAGAGAAGTTAAGCTAACCTGTGCTGTGAAGAAGAGGCTTTAGTCTTTTAGGAATGTTGCAGAAGCCAAGGAGAAGAAAAAAAAATCCTGTTTTACTGTAATTGGAATACATAAACAAAACAAGTCAATATAGAGACAAAGAAGATTTTAATTAATGCATAGATATAGATACTGGTTGGAGGTTCCTTAGATCCAAATAAGTTGAAGGGAAAGCTTGTTTCTTACAAATTAGGAACACATGGCACTGAAGCAATTGTGAAAGAAAGCCAGCTCTATTTGCACAAAAAAGTCTTGTTTTACTGTAATTGGAATACATAAACAGAACAAGTCAACGTATAGATGAAGTTTACTTTTATTAAGTTAACTCTTATTATACTAAATTCCACATATTAAGTTAACTCTTATTAGTTTAATGTTCTTTTTTTGTATTTATTCTCTTTATTTAATATAAAATTAATTCTACAAAAACTAAAATTTATATGACCAAAAATGATATAAGACCAAAAATCAACAAAAAAGATTTTGTTGCTGATTTAGCAGTTACTTTTTCAATCATGTGTACCTGATAAAAATTATTTCTATTCAAAACAATTGAAATTACAGCACCAAAAAAATTATTTCAATCATGCTTACGACTTATGAATGAGATAAGTTAACTACACACAATATGTAACCACTAACAACCAATGTACATGTGGTAGAGGGTTAATAAGAGTATAAGACATCGCACCTATACATTCAAAATAAAGTTAGTTGTGGTTGTGTTAATATGGTATTAAGTTATTTCTCTAGTAAAAAATATTGCAAAGATAATGGAGAGATTAAATTTGTTCAATAACAAAGATTATATGTGATACTCACGTGGGTTATTTCCTTGGTTCTCGAAATTTATATCCCTTTCATCCCATGCATCTTGCCATAAAATACCAATAATAATAATAATCAAAATCCACCAAAACTTGCTGCAGATTTGCTTCGTTAAGATCATCACCTTACAATAACAATGTAATAACAATCCAAATAACATTTTTTATTAATCTCAGTACAATAATTTATAATCATTAACCTCTTTGTGATAGTTGTAAAGTCTCTCCTTAATCTCCAAAATATGCCTAATATTATAGAATACTACACTAGGGGGAAAACAATAAGAATTTTTCTACCTCATCTATCAGTTTTTGCCGCTCAGGAGTCCCAAACCTTGGAGCTACATAACGGGATTTAATTGCCAATGTACGCATCTCTTCTTTCTTGTAGTCTAATGAGCCCAATGCACCATTTGGATTGGTTGGCATGGATGCAATTAGTGCAATTAAAGCAGTTCTTCCTGCCGAAAGAAATTCACATCAGCAACATACAAACCTTCCTATTAAAGGAAAGTGTGAAGCATTAATGGTTATGGTTATAGTCACTAGGTAATGAAAATTGCAAATGATGAAACAATCAAGTAATGAAAATGATGTGTACAATTTCCTTTTAAACATCACAAAAAAAATTTCCTTCTAAACTGATAAATATTCCTTCAATGCAATCACTTAGTTTGTTCAGTATTTTCCAAACAAGTTAGTGCTGGATAATTAAAAATAGAGATGGACTAATGGCAACAGAGCAAATACAAAACAATATATTCAACATTTTGGAATAATCTAAAGTAGCCACATCAATTGCATTGTGGATTACATCAAAGATGCTACATTCTGCATCCTCAAAATATTTCTTCCACTCTTGATGGCTATCAGAATTCACGGAGTAAACAAAATTAAATCTTTTCCAAGATAAAAAATAATTCACTTCTGGGAGATTCTACTTCTGGGGTACTATAGATTGACATACATAGATCAAAATCTACCACTGATATAATAACATAACATTCTAACAATCACAAGGTCAAGAACAATACCACAACAATTTATCAAATTAACAAATCAATAAGATCAAGAACATAGTAAAACCAGTTAATAATCAAATCAAGAACATCACAAAACGAGTTAATAATCAAAACAAGTTAACAAAACAGTAAACCAACAACAAAACAAAAGCTCTAAGTCTGGAACAGCAACCTAAAAATTAATACAACGAAAAACTAAAACAATAACTAAAAATAGAGGAGGGAGAGGGAGCTGGAACTTTATAACTCGACGGAGATGGTTGAAAGAGATGCTACTGCCTGGTACTTTGGTAGTGAGTGACTGCGTGAGTGAGTGAGGGGATTAGGGTTACTGGGTTACTTTATTGAATGAAACGGCGCCGTTTAGTGTACAAAATTAATTTTTATAAAACTTAAACTATAATTAAAATGAATTTGGCATTATAAGTGGTCACTAATGATGGGTTAGTTTTTCATCCGTTATTAAGTTATTAAATCATTTATATTTTTAAGTTCTAAATCATTTTTTAATTTAAAATTTTAAAATTTAAAGTAAATTATATAAAATTATTATTAGTTTTTAACTATTAAAATTTTTAAATTTTATAAAGATAAAATATTTAAAATTATAAAAAATACATAAAAATCTTAATTAATTAAAACTCAAATGATTAAAATTGTGACCATAGACCCCTTTAAGTCACCCCCCGAAACTGTGACTATAGATTCTTTTAGGTCACCTCCCAAAACCATGACCATAGACCCATTTAGGTCACCTCCCAAAACTGTGATCATAGACCTTTTTAGGTCACCCTTTTGAAAAATCGTGACCATAAACTCTTTTTCGTCACTATAAAAAACCATGACAATAGACCTTTTAAGTCACCCCTAAAACCGTGACCCTAGACCCTTTTAGGTCACCCCCCAAAATCGTGACCATAGACTCCTTTAAGTCACCCGCTAAAATCATGACCATAGACGTTTTTAGGTCACCCTTCCGAAAAACCGTGACCATAGACCTTTTTTGGTCACTGTAAAAAACTGTGACCATAGAGACCTTTAGGTCACCCTCAAAACCATGACCATAGACCCTTTTAGGCCACCCCCAAATCCATGACCATAGACCCCTTTAGGTCACCGCCCAAAACCATGATCATAGACCCTTTTAGGTCACTTTTTTTGAAAAATCGTGACCAAAGCCCCTTTTTGGTCATGTAAAAAACTGTGACCATAGACCCTTTTAGGCCACCTCCCAAAACCGTGACCATAGACCCCTTTAGGTCACCCTCCAAAATCGTGACCATAGACCCTTTTAGGTCACATTTTTTTGAAAAACCGTGACCATAGATACTTTTTGGTCACTGTAAAAAACTGTGACCATAGACCCCTTTAGGTCACCCCTTAAAACTGAGACCATAGACCCTTTTAAGCCACCCTTTTTTAAAAAACTGTGACCATAGGTACTCTATGGTCACCGTTTCCAAAAAAACCGTGACCATAGAGGGTCTATAGTCATGGTTTTTTACCGTGACAAAAAAAATTGTAGCTATAGACCCAAAATATTATAGTGGTTTGTTCTTCAGAAGATGAATCCTCAACAATATGCTTTTTCTTTTTGGATTGCATCCTGAAAATAAAAAAAGTATGAATCAGAAAAACACAACAAAATTGATGATAAAATACTATCGAAAGAAGTGCATACTTTTTGGGTGTGGTTTGATTTTTTCTTTGTTTTTTATTTTTTTATTGGTGATGATTCTTCAATTCTAAAAGTTAATGAGAAACACTCTGTTAATACATCAAATATTGAAAATAAACAAAAAAAAGAGATGATAATTTCATAATTGGTGGACGAAATTGTGATCACATCAATGTAGTATTCTTTGTTGTTGTATGGAATCATTATTATGGCACCTATGTGTGGACACAACTCCGTTCAACTTAACCAGCAAGTGTACTGGGTCATCCAAGTAATACCTTACGTGAGTAAGGGTCGATCCCACAGAGATTGTTGGTATGAAGCAAGCTATGGTCACCTTGTAAATCTCAGTTAAGTGGATTCATAGGGTCAAATGTAATTGGATTAGATAATTTAAAGATAAATAAAATAAAAAGGGATAGAAATACTTATGTAAATCAATAGTGGGAATTTCAGATAGGCGTATGGAGATGCTGTGCTCCTCTTGAATCTCTACTTTCTTATTACATTCATCCAATCCTTCTTACTCCTTTCCATGGCAAGCTGTATGTAGGGCATCACCATCATCAATAGCTACTTTCAATCCTCTCGGGAAAATGGTCCTATGCGCTGTCACTGCACGGCTAATCGTCTGGAGGCATCACCCTTGTTGATAGCTACATCCCATCCTCTCAGTGAAAATGGTCCAAATGCTCTGTCACAGCACAGCTAATCATCTGTCGGTTCTCAATCAGGTTGGAGTAGAATCCATTGATTCTTTTGCGTTTGTCATCACGTCCAGCCTTCAGGAGTTTGAAGCTCGTCACAGTCATTCAATACTGGAATCCTACTCGGAATACCATGGACAAGGTTAGACTTTCCGGATTCCCGGGATCCTACTCGGAATACCACAGACAAGGTTAGACTTTCCGGATCCCCATGAATGCCGCCATCTATCTAGCTTATACCACGAAGATTCTGTTGGGGAATCTAAGAGATATGCGCCCGGCCTAAGGTAGAACGGAAGTGGCTGTCAATCACGCGCGTTCATAGGTGAGAATGATGATGAGTGTCACGGATCATCACATTCATCAAAGTGTTGTGCAACGTATATCTTGGAATAAGAATAAAAGAGAATTGAATGGAAAGTAATAGTAATTGTATTGAAACTTGAGGTACAGCAGAGCTCCACACCCTTAATCTATGGTGTGTAGAAACTCCACCATTGAAAATACATAAGTAAAAGGTTCAGGCATGGCCGAATGGCCAGCCCCCATGGTCTAAGGACTAGGCATCCAGAGATCTCTAATACACTAGTAAAAAGTCCTATTTATAATAAACTAGCTACTAGGGTTTACATGAGTAAGTAATTGATGCATAAATCCACTTCTGGGGCCCACTTGGTGTATGTTTGGGCTGAGCTTGATCTATCCACGAGCTGAGGCGTTTATTGGAGTTGAACTCCAAGTTATAACGTGTTTTGGGCGTTCAACTCCAGATCATGACGTGTTTCTGGCGTTTAACTCCAGACAACAGCATGTACTGGGCGTTCAACGCCAAGTTACGTCATCAATTTCCGAATAAAGTATGGACTATTATATATTGCTGAAAAGCTCTGGATGTTTACTTTCCAACGCCGTTGAGAACGCGCCAGTTGGAGTTCTGTAGCTCCAGAAAATCCATTTCGAGTGCAAGGAGGTCAGATTCCAACAGCATCAGCAGTCCTTTTGTCAGCCTTTTTCAGAGTTTTGCTCAAGTCCCTCAATTTCAGCCAGAAATTACCTGAAATCACAAAAAAACATACAAACTCATAGTAAAGTCCAGAAATGTGAATTTAACATAAAAACTAATGAAAACATCCCTAAAAGTAGCTTGAACTTACTAAAAACTACCTAAAAACAATGCCAAAAAGCGTATAAATTATCCGCTCATCACAACACCAAACTTAAATTGTTGCTTGTCCCCAAGCAACTGAAAATCAATTAGGATAAAAATAAGAGAATATACTATAAATTTCAAAATATCAATGAATATTAATTCTAATTAGATGAGCGGGACTTGTAGCTTTTTGCTTCTGAACAGTTTTGGCATCTCACTTTTTCCTTTGAAGTTTAGAATGATTGGCTTTCTCTAGGAACTTAGAATTTCGGATAGTGTTATTGACTTTCCTAGTTAAGTATGTTGATTCTTGAATGCAGCTACTTATGAGTCTTGGCTGTGGCCCTAAGCATTTTGTTTTCCAGTATTACCACCGGATACATAAATGCCACAAACACATGACTGGGTGAACCTTTTCAGATTGTGACTCAGCTTTGCTAGAGTCCTCAGTTAGAGGTGTCCAGAGCTCTTAAGCACACTCTTTTTGCTTTGGATCACGACTTTAACCACTCAGTCTCAAGCTTTTCACTTGGGCCTTCATGACACAAGCACATGGTTAGGGACAGCTTGATTTAGCCGCTTAGGCCTGGATTTGATTTCCTTGGGCCCTCCTATCCATTGATGCTCAAAGCCTTGGATCCTTTTTACCCTTGCCTTTTGGTTTTAAGGGCTATTGGCTTTTTCTGCTTGCTTTTTCTTTTTCTTTCTATATATTTTTTTCGCCATTTTCTTTCTTTTTTTTCACAAGCTTTTTACTTTTCACTGCTTTTTCTTGCTTCAAGAATCAATTTCATGATTTTTCAGATCATCAATAACATTTCTCTTTTTTCATCATTCTTTCAAGAGCCAACAATTTTAACATTCATAAACAGCAAGATAAAAAATATGCACTGTTCAAGCATTCATTCAGAAAACAAAAAGTATTGTCACCACATCAATATAATTAAATTAAATTCAAGGATAAGTTCGAAATTCATGTACTTCTTGTTCTTTTGAATTAAAACATTTTTCATTTAAGAGAGGTGAAGGATTACTGGAATTTATTCATAACTTTAAGACATAGTTACTAACTACTAATGATCATGAAGTAGAGACACAAAGCATAAATAAACATGAAGCATAAGAAAAAAAACAGAGAAATAAGAACAAGGAATGAGTCCACCTTAGTGAGGGTGGCGCCTTCTTGAAGAACCAATGGTGCTCTTTGAGCTCCTCTATGTCTCTTCCTTGCTTCTGTTGAATGATTCCTAGTAATTTTGGTGCTCCTATCCTTAGTTGCTCCCAATAATTGTGTGGAGGATAATTTATCCCCTGAGGTATCTCAGGGATCTCTTGATTTGCAGTCAAATGTTCTACCACTGAGCTATAAACCCTTTACATGAGTCTTTCCATCTCCCATGACTCAGAGGTGGAAGCTTTTGTCTTCCCTTTTTTCTCTTCTTCTTTTTCTTTTTTCTTTTTTTTTTGGATGTCTCTGGCCTTAGGTGCCATTAATGGTTATGGAAAAGCAAAAAGCTATGCTTTTACCACACCAAACTTAGAAAATTGCTCGCCCTCGAGCAAGAGAAGAAAGAAAAGATGAAGAATAAGAAGAAGATATGGAGGAGATTGAGGGATGTGTGTATTCGGCTATATGGGTAGGATTGGGTGGGAAAGAGAGGTTGAATTTTAAAGGTAGGTGGTGTATAGGGAAGAGTGGATAGATGTAGGTGGTAAATGAAAAATAGAAGGGATGACCATGAATGGAGAGAGAGGGTGAGGTAGGTGGGGATCCTGTGGGGTTCACAGATCCTGAGATGATCCTGTAGGGTCCACAGATCCTGAGGTGTCAAGGAATTTCATCCCTGCACCAAATAGGCATGTAAAATGCCTTTGCACACCATTCTGGCATTTAAACGCCAAGTGGTGCACATTCTGGGCGTTCAACGCCCACATGTAACATGTTTCTAGCGTTGAACGCCAGTTTCATGCTTGTTACTGGCGTTCAGCGCCAGCTTTTCCTCTTAGGCACATTCCTGGCGTTCAGCGCCAGGATGTTGCTTGTTTCTGGCGTTCAGTGCCAGGATGTTGCTTGTTTCTGGCGTTCAGCGCCAGATTGATGCTCTGTTCTGGCGTTGAACGCCAGCCAGATGCTCCTTACTGGCGTTGAACGCCAGCCTGTGCTTCCTCCAGGGTGTGATTTTTCTTCTGCTATTTTTGATTCTGTTTTTAATTTTTATATTTTTTTCGTGACTCCACATGATCATGTACCTAATAAAACACAAAATAAAAATAAAATAAAATAAAATAAAAATTAGATAAATAAAATTGGGTTGCCTCCCAACAAGCGCTTCTTTAATGTCAATAGCTTGACAGTGACTCTCATGGAGCCACAAAGGTGATCAGGTCAATGTTGTATAGTCCCAACACCAAACTTAGAGTTTGGATATGGGGTCTTAACACCAAACTTAGAGTTTGGTTGTGGCCTCCCAACACCAAACTTAGAGTTTGACTGTGGGGGCTCTTCTTGACTCTGAACTGAGAGAAGCTCTTCATGCTTACTCTCTTTTGTCACAGAGGGATGGCCATGTGCCTTAAACACAAGATAGTCCCCATTCAATTGAAGGACTAGTTCACCTCTGTTGACGTCTATCACAGCTTCTGCTGTGGCTAGGAAAGGTCTTCCAAGGATGATGCATTCATCCTCTTCCTTCCTAGTGTCTAAGATTATGAAATCACCAGGGATGTAAAGGCCTTCAACCTTTACTAACACGTCCTCCACTATTCCATAAGCTTGTCTCAATGACTTGTCTGCCAATTGTAATGAGAACAAGGCAGGTTGTACCTCAATGATCCCCAGCTTCTCCATTACAGAGAGTGGCATAAGATTTATCCCTGACCCCAGATCACATAGAGCCTTTTCAAAGGTCATGGTGCCTATGGTACAAGGTATTACGAACTTGCCAGGATCTTGTTTCTTTTGAGGTAGAGTTTGCTGAATCCAGGTATCTAGTTCATTGATGAGCAAGGGAGGTTCACTTTCTCAAGTCTCATTACCAAACAACTTGGCATTCAGCTTCATAGCTCCTAAATATTGAGCAACTTGCTCTCCAGTCACATCTTCATCCTCTTCAGAGGAAGAATAGTCTTCAAAGCTCATGAATGGCAGAAGGAGATTTAATGGAATCTCTATGGTCTCTGTATGAGCCTCAGATTCCTTTGGATCCTTAATAGGAAACTCCTTCTTGCTTGAGAGACGTCCTAGGAGGTCTTCCTCACTAGGATTTTCGTCCTCCTCCTCCCTTGTGCATTCGGCCATATTGATTACATCAATGGCCTTGCACTCTCCTTTTGGATTCTCTTCTGTATTGCTTGGGAGAATACTGGGAGGAGTTTCAATGACTTTCTTACTCAGCTAGCCCACTTGTGCCTCCAGATTTCTAATGGAGGATCTTGTTTCACTCATGAAATTGAAAGTGGTCTTTGACAGATCAGAGACTAGATTGGCTAAATTAGAAGTGTTTTGTTCAAAATTCTCTGTCTGTTGCTGAGAAGATGATGGAAAAGGCTTGCTATTGCTCAGCCTATTACGTCCACCATTGTTAAAGCCTTGTTGAGGCTTTTGTTGATCCTTCCAAGAGAAATTTGGATGATTTCTCCATGATGAGTTATAGGTATTTCCATAAGGTTCACCCATGTAATTAACCTCTGCCATGGCAGGGTTCTCAGGATCATAAGCTTCTTCAGAAGCTGCCTCTTTAGTACTGTTGGATACATTTTGCCATCTATTCAAACTTTGAGAGATCATGTTGACTTGCTGAGTCAACACTTTGTTCTGAGCCAATATGGCATTCAGAGCATCAATTTCAAGAACTCCCTTCCTCTGAGGTATCCCATTATTCACGGAATTCCTCTCAGAAGTGTACATGAATTGGTTGTTTGCAACCATGTCAATGAGTTCTTGAGCCTCTTCAGGCGTTTTCTTTAGGTGAATAGATCCACCTGCAGAATGGTCCAATGACATTTTCGAAAATTCAGACAGGCCATAATAGAATATATCTAATATGGTCCATTCTGAAAACATGTCAGATGGACATCTTTTGGTCAGCTGCTTGTATCTTTCCCAAGCTTCATAGAGGGATTCACCATCTTTTTGTTTGAAGGTTTGAACATCCACTCTCAGCTTGCTCAGCTTTTGAGGAGGAAAGAATTTATCCAAGAAGGCAGTGACCAGCTTATCCCAGGAGTCCAGGCTATCCTTGGGTTGTGAATCCAACCATATTCTAGCTCTGTCTCTTACAGCAAAGGGGAAAAGCATGAGTCTGTAGACTTTAGGATCAACTCCATTCGTCTTTACAGTCTCACAGATCTGCAAGAATTCAGTTAAAAACTGATAAGGATCTTCAGATGGAAGTCCATAAAACTTGCAGTTTTGTTGCATTAAGGCAACTAGCTGAGGTTTCAGCTCAAAATTATTGGCTCCAATGGCAGGAATGGAGATGCTTCTTCCATCAAATTTGGATGTTGGCTTTGTGAAGTCACCAAGCATTCTCCTTGCATTATTATTATTTTCGGCTGCCATCTCCTTCTCTTGTTCTAATATTTCTGAAAGGTTACCTTTAGATTGTTCTAAGAGATATGCGCCCGGCCTAAGGTAGAACGGAAGTGGTTGTCAATCACGCGCGTTCATAGGTGAGAATGATGATGAGTGTCACGGATCATCACATTCATCAAAGTGTTGTGCAACGTATATCTTGGAATAAGAATAAAAGAGAATTGAATGGAAAGTAATAGTAATTGTATTGAAACTTGAGGTACAACAGAGCTCCACACCCTTAATCTATGGTGTGTAGAAACTCCACCGTTGAAAATACATAAGTAAAAGATTCAGGCATGACCGAATGGCCAGCCCCCATGGTCTAAGGACTAGGCATCTAGAGATCTCTAATACACTAGTAAAAAGTCCTATTTATAATAAACTAGCTACTAGGGTTTACATGAGTAAGTAATTGATGCATAAATCCACTTCCGGGGCCCACTTGGTGTATGTTTGGGCTGAGCTTGATCTATCCATGAGCTGAGGCATTTATTGGAGTTGAACTCCAAGTTATAACGTGTTTTGGGCGTTCAACTCCGGATCATGACGTGTTTCTGGCGTTTAACTCCAGACAACAGCATGTACTTGGCGTTCAATGCCAAGTTACGTCATCAATTTTCGAATAAAGTATGAACTATTATATATTGCTGGAAAGCTCTGGATGTCTACTTTCCAACGCCGTTGAAAGCGCGCCATTTGAAGTTCCGTAGCTCCAGAAAATCTATTTCGAGTGCAGGAAGGTCAGATTCCAACAGCATCAGCAGTCCTTTTGTCAGCCTTTTTCAGAGTTTTGCTCAAGTCCCTCAATTTCAGCCAGAAATTACCTGAAATTACAGAAAAACACACAAAATCATAGTAAAGTCTAGAAATGTGAATTTAACATCCCTAAAAGTAGCTTGAACTTACTAAAAACTACCTAAAAACAATGCCAAAAAGCGTATAAATTATCCGCTCATCAATAATCTTACTCGTCATTGGATTCACTTTCACTTTCTGAAGTGGAATCCTCCAAGATCTACTTCCTTTTTCTGGATTCCATTCTAGAAGAAAAACAATCATTACTAAAACACACCTTAAAAGTGACAAAATACACCAAAAAATATTACTTATTTTTTGGCCATTGTGGTGGGTTGTTTCCTTCTTGGTTCCTCTGAGTCCTCTTGAGACTTGGACTCAGAGGAAAAATCAAGTTCATTTTCTGATGGATCACTCTCGGATGAACTTGTCTTCTTCTTTTTTGTTTTTTTGTATTTTTCTTTCTTTTCTTTTTCTTTCAATTCCTTTAACTTCTTTTTTGCTTCCACCTTCTTGATGAGGCCCTGAAACAGTACAAACGTTAGTTTACCCGATCTATATAATTAAAATACACCCAAACTAGAGAAGATATTTTGTTCAGTTACCATATGACCATCTATCTCCACTCTCATTCTTGTAACCAACAGCTCTCTATTCCAGTGGCTAACCCAGGGAGATCCAGGGATTGCTTCTCCCTTCTTCTCTGTTGATAGATGGAAATACATTATCATCAGAGCATAGAGGTAGCCGTCAATGGATTTTTCTTTTCCAGATGATAATTGGTTATGCCTTTGATGATAAAATTGAGCATATGGGCTCCCCAGTTTCCCTCCATTATTTTGTCCATCTGAAAAATTGGAGCTAGGTGCACATGAGATACTTTGTTTATCGTCGTTGGCAACAAAAATACCATCTGAATATAGAGGATGAAAATTCTTTTGAACATCAGGCGATCATGGTCGTTCTCAACACCGATATTTATCATCTCATCGGTCAGATTCTTTAATGTCTTCCCTTGGAATCTTCTAAAAATCAGTTTGTTCTCCTCAGAAAGTTCCTTATAACTCACTTTATCAAGAAACAGATCTTCTATAAAAAAGAAAATAATTTACACTCCAAATCATTTTAAATACACCTAAATATCACTCATATACACCTAAATTTATTACTTATTAGATGAGAACAGAATAAGATATCACAAAGAATATATTATAGAAAATTCAAGTATAGAGGTTTTCTGTAATCAGTTACCTGATGTATTGAGGCCTAGAGCAGCCCCTATTGTTTTGGGTTTACTTTAAACGAACCATAGCCTGTGTCCAATTTGTTATTGTCCAAATTAAAGGAGTTAGCTAACTCCTTTAACAGTTTGTGTGGCACATTCATTGGTGGGATGTGCATGAGGCCACGAAATCCTAATTCGCGAACGATGGCTTTCTTTGGTTCACTCATCTTTTCAAAATTTTCACTCAATAGTCTTGTGCCACATTTTAAGTCTTTGGTTTGCTGTAAACAAAGCAAAATGAGAGATATTTAAATAAGCCATATTTATATTAGGAATAATTGATTTGTTCTAAGATATATATATATATATATATATATATATATATATATATATATATATATATGTGCTTACATTGTATTTTTTTCACCTGGCCCTTGGTTGTCATTTTTACTATAAGGAAGAAGAAATACTATCAATAGAGAAAAAAATCAGGCAAGTAACAGACACATACACCTAAATACCAACCAACTACACCTAAATATCAACCATCTACACCTAAATACCAGCCTTATACACCCAAATCCAGTCCTATACACATTTATTTTTTTTATTACATGAAATAAAATGAGTTAAAAATGATATTCAAATCAACCAAACTTGCATACAATGATACTACAAGGTCAAGCAAAGCTACAACAACACCAATTACAGTTTAATATTCTTAATATATATATATTAGTTCATACACCTCTTTTATTTTTTGATTACATGACATTATATGAGTTCAGAATGATATTTATGTTCAAAATGCCAGTAGAAGCACTAGTCACATTCCAATTCGGACATATACACCCAAATATTTGCCATATACACCCAAAAATGATTTCACTAGAAATACAATACAAAGTTTATATGTATACAAACTCACTTCTAAAACATGCAACCACGCACAAAACCTAGACAAAAATAGACGAAAATACACGTTAAACCATTCACTAGAAGTACGTAAAACAGCGTAAACGACTTGAACTGTTTCATCAGAACAGTAATATCAAACCTAAATCAAGAACAGTGAAACAGAAAGAGAAATACGACGATAATGCTTTGTCTTCGAATAGAAATCTGAAAAACCTAGAAGAACATTGAAACATTACCTTCAATAATGTTTCTTCGTTCTTTTTGGTGTTTTCTGATGGAGATTTTGATATTTTCTTCTTGATTTCTTCTAATTTTTGTGAGGAGTTTGATAGTTTCTTCACAATTGTAGTTGGTTTTGAATGTGGCTTGAATCTCGAGGGTGGGATTTTGATTGAGGATGAAGAGGAAGAGTCATTCATAATGGTGAGTAGCGCATTTTGGAAATATGAAACGGTTGAGTAACGCACGTGTATCCACGCTCGAGTGTGGGGAGTTTTAATGCGCGTGTGTTTTGTTGGGTTTGGGCCAACTTGTAAGACTTGTAAACCAAAAAGGCTTGTATGTGTAGCATAGCCGCACTAAAAAATACCATCATCTCTCTAATATCAAAGTTAAAAAGTGTTAAATATGTTAAAATTTTAATTAAATTCAACATAATTTTCTATTAATGAAACTTTGGTCATAGTTCGTATTATATGTACTAGTATAGTCAACATATGTGAACTCCACCTTTAGATTATCACAACCAATTAATTTCACAAAAAGGTTATTTATATTTGTTTTACTTTTACTCATCTTGCAAATTTTCTCTTGGTCTCTCAATATCTACGTAAGAATTGATACAAATGCCTATCTACCCTCCTCGACTATCGATTTACGCTAATTGAGGCAAGCGAGCAACCATGGATGCAGTCCTAAGTTTCTTGGTATTGTCAACCTTGAGTAACTAAGCTCTGCATGAGCTCGTGAATTCGATTCACTCATGCAACTCTGTGACGGTCTCTTGATGAGCGAAAACTAATGCGTTTGGATTCTGGCAAGTGCATTAAATCATTCAAATAATATCACGGTAAGTAGATATCGTTCTTACAAGGATTAACAGATTGAGACAAGCAACATTTAATTAAATCTCTAATTAGATCAATCAAATTTTGGCAAGAGAAAATTGATTCGTAAATTTGAAGCAAGAATAGCGAAAAAGAAGAATTAAGAGTTAAGATTATAGTGTATATTTGGAAAAGGGATAAAAGATCTAAAGAAATCAAGAATAGAGAATGTTAAAGGTTTCAGAGATATTTATTTTCCAAAGAAGATTAAACCTTATGTTCATCTATTTTGATGCATACAAAGACCTTTTTACGAAATCTTAAATAATTAAATTCGAATTTCTTGTCAATTCAATTTATCTTTAATTAATCAATTACCAATTCCTTGGTCAACCGATTAAGAAAAGAGCTTTAGCGCAATACTAATTTAGTTTCAAATAATATTCTAAAGTAGTTCTAAGTCGAATTATATGTCACATATTCAAATTAGTCCTAAACAATTTGAGAATTATGAGAAAAACAACATCTCACACTCTTTAAAACACTATTCCTAGTCAAATTAAAGAGTCATGAGAAAGATTTTCAAACTTTAATTCCCATATTAAATCTTCTAAAGTAATAAACAAAATTTAGAATAAAGTTAGAATATTTTTCAATACTTCTAACCTTGAAAGAATAAAGAACAAAGATTCAATCTTAAAAATAGATCAATGCATAACTCTAAATAAAATAAAATACTTAGATTAATAATCCATGAAAAAGTAAATAAAACTCCTAATACTTAACAAAATGAATTAGTTACTCATGATAACAACTCCTAATCCTTAACAAAAATAATTAGTTACTCATGATAACAAGAAAACTAAAGTAAAAGAAGAAAATGACAGTATGAGATCTTGGATTGGGATCCGAAGATCCTCTTCCAAATGTCCTTCTCTTGTGAACCTTGTTCACTTATGTGTATCCTAAGTTCTATCTAAAATTCAAATGCAAAAACTAACTCTAATCTTATCTTTAGGAAAGATAAGATAACTACCTACTTAAATTCAAATCAAATCTTAACAACAATTCAAATCTACTATAGAATTAAATCCTAACCACCAAATCTTTATCTTTCTAGAAGAAGTTAATGTAAATTAATTATTTAAATATTGAATCTTTTGGTTGAATTTTAGAACTTCCTGGAAGGAGGAATGGATTGGGCATTGGGCTTGGAGTTTTGGGCGTTGGGCTTCAAGTTTTGAGCGCTGGTTTTTGTAACCAAAAAATGATAGTTGTTTCGCGGCTTAAACTGGACGTCCACTATAGACATTTGAATATCATTCTGAATCTCTAGATGTTAACTTTTTAACACTACTAGAACTGCCTCATTTGGACCTCTATATCTCAAGTTATGATCACTTTAGTTTGAAGAGGTCAGGATTGACACCATTTGCAATTTACTCTTTAGTTGTAAATTTTCTTGAAAATATAACCTGAATCCGTAATAATTCTAAAACAACTCCAAATTTACTATTAGTTATAAAAATTCCACTGGGAACATAATATTTTCTATTTAAAGCTAAGAAAACTGATAAAAAAGAAGCATAAAAACTACTAAAGATACCTAAGAATCATCTCTTGAAAAGATACAAGTGCAGTTGTAATCGTAGACGACGTCGTCAGAGGACTGGATTGAAGCATGCATACAAAGAAATATTTTTTTACGTAAATACGATTTTTGTATGACTCTCTAATTGTCTATAGAAAAAATTGCATTAGGATCCATCAGAATAGTATTGTTTGATTCGTTACCTTCTTCTACACTCTACTGGGATTCTTAGGTATGAGTACCAAGACATTAATGACTTCATAATTTTAAAATTTTTTAACAAAATTTTGACAGATTTTTTTTTAAATTAGAGATATCTACTAAACAACATTCTCATTTTTCACAACAACTACAATTACATTAACAACTTCAATAATGATTTCAAACAAGCAAACATTTTAACAAATATTCAATCCTAACCATTTTACTGGGCATTCCCTCATTACTTCCCAATTTTCAGCAAATAAAGAGTTGAGAAGAAAACACTAAAAATCATTTTCTTATTTCTATTCTAAAAATATATTCTACGAAAATTAAATCCAACATAAATTTAACATTTCCACAACCTAAATAATTTAACGATAGTTAACTAACTTCAAGTCCAAACAATAATAAAACGAAGAAAAGAATATATGCATGAATTAAGATCTAATCTACCAAAAGAAAATCACCACAGATGACCACAATTATACAATTTAAATCAACATTAACACAATCCTGTTTAAAAATTTTATTTCGTTCCGTAGTCTTTTTGAGGGCTATAACACCCTAACTATCAAAAAGACTACGGAACGAAATAAAATTCGGCTATAACACCCTAACTATTTTAGGCTATAACACTCAGAAAGTTCGGGTATTACGACGACCCTTGTAATATTTAATACTAAAATATGAGCCTGTTTCAAACTTTAACCGAATCTTTAATAAACATACATTCATACTACAATATAAATTACAATACTCACAGGACTTTCATATATATATATATATATATATATATATATATATATATATATATATATATATATATATATATATATATATATATATATATATATATATATATGTACATACATACATATTAATTTACAAGCATCTCATATCAACATCCTATCCCTCTTATAAAACTAGCAAAGCTAAAGGCGAAGGAAACATAAATACTAAAATAATACAGAAATATCGTCTAACAGAAAAGAATTAAGCTCTTCCTAACTTCGTCGTCTGTAACCTGAAAAGAAAAGACATGTAGGGGAGTGAGAACATCATCCTCGAAAGGGTTCTCACTATAGGGTTGCAGAATTACTATAATAGGATACGCGAGATAAAGTCGTTACAGTGATTAATAACCGCCTTATGTATCTTTTCAAAAACAAAGGTTTACTATAAAAAAATATCTGAAATCTTTTCTGAAAGAGGAAAGTGTTCGTTTCTTATAAACTCAAAAGCCTTTCAAAAAGTACATATATACTGATCCAAATTAGTTTTTCATACTTTTCTAAACTAGAAACATCAACTAGACATGGCTTTCGGCCCAACTCATGATCAACTATGGCTCTAGGCCCAAACAACCCAAACAACAACCAACCACCACAGTCCAACGGAGTCTTAGTCGCAAACACAAATAGGAAAGTTCAAGCACAAACAAACAGTTACTGCAAGTAGAACAATTAGCAGTTAATCACAAGTAATCACAAAGGCAAACCAAGTACAATATGCACCCCAAATAATGTCACAAAGATGCATATGATGAATGCCTGTCCTAGTGGCTGATGATATCATCTGTCGGTTATAAAGCCAACCCAAAAAGTCCTGGTAGCTAACCATTGGACTGTCCCTCTGTCGTGCATCCCCAACTCAAGTTATTCACAATCATAATCATAATTCACATCCAATCCCCTCACTGGTGTATATTCACAGGGGCGAGCTCATCCGGAACTTTCACAGTGTCCGGCCACACTTACGACATAGGGTCAGCAGAGTATCGAGTCTCAACCTAGAGCACGTGGTGGCTAGCCACTGCTTCTACCCAGAGAAACTCGTATCTCAGATAATTGGAAGTGCAATAATCACTTTATCAGCTCAAAATCATTCATATTCATACTCGGCCATCCGGCTCATAAAACTTGGACTTTGCCACCCGGTTTTGGTCCCAACTTAACCATTCCACAATCCTTTTCAACAGTCCAAAAAATCCAAAATTGGTTCAAAAGCAAGCTAAATCCAACAATCATCTCAGTTTCGTAGCTCAAGCAAACCGTTTCAAAATTAAATCATTATCAACCGATTAAACAAATTTCCAAAACTTTAAAGAAGCGATTTAGCAACAATCCATTTGTCAAAACCAATAATAATCCAATCAAAA
The DNA here is from genome assembly GCF_003086295.3 of Arachis hypogaea. Lineage (NCBI taxonomy): Eukaryota > Viridiplantae > Streptophyta > Magnoliopsida > Fabales > Fabaceae > Arachis > Arachis hypogaea. Next base: position 51,381,908 of record NC_092038.1, read on the forward strand.
CTTTAAAGAAGCGATTTAGCATAGTCGCTTTGGCACACAAGACCTCACGGTTTTGCCTTTGATGATTGGGATGATAGCCGAAGCCCCCCCACACTCACTCGTCAAAACGCGTCATGCTAGAAAGAGGTATCCACACCCTTATAAGGCATACTTCATTCTCCTCTCCAACCGATGTGGGACCTTACATCGTGCCTCCATTCCACCTCCTCACCACGCCGCGCTTCCTTTGTACTTGACTCTGCTCTTCTCCTCTTACATTGTATATTTTGTTCATTTGAAAAATTTATGGTTTATTTTTAAATTTTGGCATGAAATTTTTAGTTGTTGCTGTTAGTTCTGTTGTTCCAAATTTGTGTTGCTATTTCATTGTAAGTACTAATTTGCAATCGTATAATTTTTGTTGTTGATTTTAGATTTGAAATTGTAGTTGATGATTGCTAAATAGTTGCTTAATCTAAAATTTCTGTTGATTTATCTTGTGATTGTTGTTGTTGCTAAATTTTTGCTAGTGAGTTTTTTAAGTATCAAAAAAAGGGGGAAGGTTCAGGTGGGAAGGAAAGGGTTTGGGTTAGTGGGTGAGGTAGTAGTGATTTAGGGTGATAAACTGGTAATAGAAAGAAAGAAGGTGTGATGGTTATGGTGGCATTGGTGATGACGACAAGGAAAGAAAGGAGAAAGAAAATTTGTGAGTGTGTGTCAGTGGTGAGTGTGGGTGGGAGAGGGTGTTTTGTTATTTTTATCAGGGGTAAAATTGTCTAAAAATTATCATTTCTTGTGAAAAGGATGATTTTAAAACAATTTCTAACCTTAAGGATGAAATTGATAAGAAAAAAAGGTCGAAAACAATTTTGATTTTGACCCAAGACCTTAAGGACGAAAAAAGTATTTAACCTTTTTGTAATTTTCTCTAACCAAAATCTATAAAATCTTTATTATAAGCTGAATAGCAACTATGATTTTGGTATGTTGGGGACCAAAATCTTAGAATTCTATTTATCTTGGCTATTGATCCCCATTAAATTCTAAAGACCCAAGTAAAATAAAATTGTATTGATTTTATTCTAATTTGATCCAAACAAATAAGTAATATTGACTTAGGTCTTTTATCATATAATTTAATAGTGAGATCACCTAATATTAGCCACAATATAATAGCTAATATGATTATATTTATTTATATATATGTATTAGCCCTTGTAACAGCCAAGACCACCCGCTAGCACAATATTGTCCACTTTGGGACACAAGACCTCACGGTTTTGCCTTTGACGATAGGGATGATAGCCGAAGCCCCCCAACACTCACTCGTCAAAACGCATCATGCTAGGGAGAGGTATCCACACCCTTATAAGGCATGCTTCATTCCCCTCCCCAACCGATGTGAGACCTTACAATCCACCCCCTAAGGGAGTCCAGCGCCCTCGCTGGCACATCGATCCAGGCTCCAACTCTAATCCCATAATGTAACACCCTAACTCTCAAAATGTCACGCTTCCGGCTGTGCTACTCTGATAGTTTGGGTATTATGATGACTCGTGTAATATTTAATACTAAAATATGAGCCTGTTTAAAGCTTTAACCGAATCTTTAATAAACATACATTCATACTACAAAAAAATTACAATACTCACAAGAATTTCATATATATATATATATTTACAAGCATCTCATATCAACATCCTATCCCTCTTACAAAACTGGCAAAGCTAAAGGCGAGGGAAACATAAATACTAAAACAATACAGAAATATCGTCTAATAGAAAAGAATTAAGCTCTTTCGAACTTCATCGTCTGTAACCTGAAAAGAAAAGACCTGTGGGGGAGTGAGAACATCATCCTCGAAAGGGTTCTCACTATAGTGTTGCAGAATTACTATAATAGGATACGCGAGATAAAGTCGTTACAATGATTAATAACCGCCTTATGTATCTTTTTAAAAACAAAGGTCTACTATAAAAAATATCTAAAATCTTTTCTGAAAGAGGAAACGGTTCGTTTCTTATAAACTCAAAAGCCTTTCAAAAAGTTCATTTATACTGATCCAAATTAGTTTTTCATACTTTTCCAAACCAGAAACATCAACCAGACATGGCTTTCAGCCCACCTCATGATCAACCACGGCTCTAGGACCAAATAACCCAAACAACAACCAACCACCACAGTCCAACAGAATCTTAGTCGCAAACACAAATAGGAAAGTTCAAGCACAAACAAACATTTACTGCAAATAGAACAATTAGCAGCTAATCACAAGTAATCACAAAGGCAAACCAAGTACAATATGCACACCCAAACAATGTCACATAGATGCATATGATGAATGCATGTCCTAGTGGCTGATGATATCATCTGTCGGTTATAAAGCCAACCCGACAAGTCCCGGTAGCTAACCATTATACTGTCCCTCTGTCGTGCATCCCCAACTCGAGTTATTCACAATTATAATCATAATTCACATCCAACACCCTCACTATTGTATATTCACGGGGGCGAGCTCAATCGGAAATTTCACACTGTCCGGCCACACTTACGACATAGGGTCAGTAGAGTATCGAGTCTCAACCTGGAGCACGTGGTGGCTAGCCACTGCTTCTACCTAGGAAAACTCGTATCTCAGATAATTGGAAGTGCAACAATCACTTTATCAGCTCAAAATCATTCATATTCATACTCGGCCATCCGGCTCATAACATATTCCACAATCAGCCATAATTCCATATCATATACAGCCATTCCAGCTCATAACATAAAAGCACTTCTAGCATCCAACATCATCAAACTCATAAAATCATCATTCAAGCCATAATCACTTTTTTCCAATTCAATTTACTTTGAAATCGAAAATCAATTCTTTCCAGCCTTAGCTTTAAAATCCCCATTTCACAAATCTTTTCAGGCTTATAGTCACTTTTCCTCAATTGTAACTTTCTCTTTTCTAAAACAAAGTCACCCTCATCATCATATTTCCGAAATTCCAAAACCAGGCCAAATTAAAATCTCCTTTGAAGGATTCAAAATCATTCATCCTAATATAGAATTCGATAATAAAATTTCTCAACCGAGTCTCAAGACTTTAGGGAAGGACAATCTATCTCAATTTCTTAAAAATTCATTGAACTTTTTAAAATCATAGATCCTTGGTTTAAGCAAATAAAAATAGAGCTTATTATAAAACCGGATCATATAAAGTCATAAGTCCCAACCCAATCCAAAGTCAATTCACCTGATACGGAACCGATTCATTTAAATTAAAACTACTTTTAGGTTCCTCCTTAAAACCAATTCTTTGACTCCTTCCAAAATGTCACAAACGTAATTATTCAGTCAAAGTCCAATTTCCTTTAAAATAACCTCTAAAGGAAACCTTTAAGTCAAACCAGAAGCAAAAGTCCTTTTTATATTAAAACCAATATTAGAACATAATACTTTCCTTCAGTGATTCAAATGGTAAAATAATTCATTTCTAAATAAATCGAACTCAAGACATATAGTTTATTTAAATAAATTAAGCTCGAAAAATATTTTCTTAATAAATCAAATAATACAATTTCTCAAATCCAAACATTTCTAAATAACTTTTCAAACAAAGTCTAGGATTTTTATAGAAATTTTGGCAACACCTCCCCTAAAACATGGACTTTGCCACCTGGTTTGGGTCCCAACTAAACCATTCCACAATCTTTTTCAACGGTCTGAAAAATCCAAAATCGGTTCAAAAGCAAGCTAAATTTGACAGTCATCTCATTTTTGTATCTCAAGAAAACTGTTTCAAAATCTAATCATTATCAACCGATTAAATAAATTTCCAAAACTTTAAAGAAGCAGTTCAGCAACAATCCATTTGTCAAAACCAACAATAATCCAATCAAACATATAATCATATTCATCCAAGCCAGCCAGGCAATACATAAGACTTATACAATCACTAAAAAGTATATAAGTCTCACATCAGTATCCATTTATAACAATTCCAAAATAAAAGATGGCTTTTTAGAAAAACCCTACCTCAAAGTCGACCCCTTTAAAGTTAACGCATCAAGAGTCCCCTTTCTATTCCTAACTCGCGGCAGTAACCTCAGTGATTCTCGGCAATATCAATAACGACAATCAAGGTTCACAGCAACGACGACTTATCTGACGTAAATTGGAATTAACATGAAATGGATATTAAACGAAATTACAACATAATTGTCAATAAAGTATTGCGGTAAAAAGGAACGTAACCGAATAGTCTCACCGTGATAAACGAAGCAAGATGACACCACATTGACTCTTATTTTAATCATACAATTTCCGAAACTCGACGCTGAGATATTATCATCGCAAAATACTCAATAATTGATAACGGAATACTAACACCGAGAGTTTGAAATAAAATATACTTATGATAACAGCAGAACGGACAAGCCGCCATCCCAAACTGACCCGGAAGCGGCTCTGGTAGAGGCCAGAAGCTCCGGTGGATCAACTAAAATAACCACGCAGCATCAAAACCTTCTCAAAATCCAAAAAGGATAAAAACCATAATTAAAACCCTTACCGGCAGAGCGTTCTCCAGCGGCAGAGGCAGCTTTGCCCCCTCTCAGCCATAATCAACCACGATGGAGATGAAAGCTGGCAATGGCGGTGGCGGTTCCGACAGAGGCGACGCTGGCAACGCGAACAGCGGCTGGACGTGGTGGTTGGACCGCAAGCTCAGCCTCAGATCTCTCTCGTCTGCTCTGCTCCTGAACTCTCTCTCTTTCTCTGGCTTTGTCATAAGCGATGGCAATGACTCCAGGATGAGAACGACGACGGCGCAAGTTCAGCAGTGGCGGCGACGGCTTCACGGCAGCACAGCTTCGCGCAGTGGGTCGCACTCCTCCCTGTGTCACTGACCTGCACCTTCCACCCTCAACATCACGCGATCTCTCTCTCCTCTGGGCTCCCTCCTCTGCGACGGGAATGGCAGCAACAGCCCAGCCTCCTCACGCGCAGCAGTTCGGCGATGCCTCCACGGGACAGCGGTGACGCGGCATTGTTGCGGTGATGACGAAGGCCCGGCGGCTCCAAGCCCGCGACAACCCTCACTCGCGAACCAACCCTCTTCTCGGTTCTGCTCTCCCTGGCGACGGCGCGGACGGCACGGTGGTGGCACTAAACTGGACGTGGTGGTGGGGCACGGCTGGTAGGCGAGCTGTTCCCTCCCCGGTGTTCTTCCTCCTTCCGGGTCTCGTTCTCCCTTTCTCCCTCCTTTGTTTCTTCTTTTCTTTCTCAGAGAACCGTGTGTGTGTATGATAGGGGGTTGTGGCTGCTGCTGCTATCATGGCATAGTGTGTGTTGTGTGTGCAGCTAGGGTTTGCTTTTGGGAAAGGAAAATTGTGGATTCAATTAGGGTTAGTGTTAGTTTAGTAATTTCAAATAAAAATAGGAACAATATGGTAATTAAAACCCAAATTATATCCAACACTAATTATATATAGAAAATACTATTTTTCATCAATTTTACAAATTATTTTCAACAAAATGTTCAAATCCAATAATTTGAAATAAAATAATTAATTTCTTTATTTTCCAAAACAACAGTATTAATATTTTAAAATATTAATTATTTAGTCCAAATCATATAAAATTCTTATTATTTCATAACTACCAACTTTATAATTTAAATATAGAAAATAATCCAATAATTGTAAATTGGATAATAATCTTAATTTATTTCAAATTCAATTAATCGAAACTTGCTTTAATTATCTTTGATAAGGAAATTTCTCAAATTAAACTGTAGATAATTATATGATTTGAAATTTGATCATAATAAGACTTTTCAAAAGTTCTTGGTCTTATACACGACACTGCAGGAGGCACAATTCTATGAGGAGGAAAAACGCAGGCCGACGCTGTGAGGAGGCAGAACTCGGAGTCATGATACGACATGACGAAAAGGAAGATTGGAGGCGCAACACTGTGAAGAGGTTGAACTAAGGCTAGTACTGCACTTACGCCAGCGAGCTCTCCTTATCTACGAACTTACTCTTTGGAATCTCTCTCTAATTTGGTCTCCTCTCTCTCCTCTACCACTCTTCTTCTCAGCAAGCTCAGCAGTGGTGACGACTCTACCTACGCCGACGTTGTCTTTCCCCCTTTTTTCCCTCCTTCTCTTCCTCGTGTTCCTCTATTATCTCTCTATTTTTTTTTCACGTGGGTGAATGAGATAAAAAAGATCGAAAATGATTTTGATTTTGAACAAGATGTTAGTGACAAAAAAATATTGAACCCATTTAAAAATCACACATTATGATTAAGAACAAAAGATGGTAATCATGAATTTAGATACGCTTTCGTTCTCAAATATCTTTTTTAATTATTTAACATAGATTATCTTATGGTTAAAGAATGAAAAATTCGAGAATTGAATCAATAAAAATGATATCAGAGTTTTACATGATTTTATGAAAAGGGATCAATTTTGTTATTTTAATATTCTTTTGGGAATAAAATAATCAAAATTTTTTTGTTGGCTTCTATTCAGATTTTGGGTTAAAAAAGGAGGAACTTTATGAGATTTGAGTGACTCTATCAATATTTATATTCTTTTATTGATGTGTGGAGTAATAATTAACAAAAATTGGTTTGGTAGTGTAACACCCTAACTACCAAAGCTCACCCTTTCGGCTGCACAACTCTGATATCTCGGACATTACGACGACACTTATACTATTTAATACTAAAATATGAGCCTGTTTAAAACCTTAAACCGCAATACCGCTCCCAAAAATACTTTCGTTCGACAACGTACATCCATAGATACCATATAACTTACAAAAACTCATAAAGGATACATCCATTTAGATACATATATTTATAAATAATATCACAAGCAGTATCCAATACAATTCCTATCCCTCTTACAGAATATCTCAAGATAAAAGCGAGGGTACAATAAATAATAATCTAAAGCAATGCAGAACATCTCAACAACAATAAAATAAACTCTTCATGACTTCTGCGCCTACATCCTGAAAGGGGAAAAATGTAGGGGGTGAGAACATCATCCTCGAAAGGGTTCTCAATAGAGGATTTTTGGGAATTACTGTAATAGGATACATGAAGATAAACCGTACCAGTGATTAATAACCATCTATGCCTCTTTTCAAAAACAACAGTTTACAATAAAAGTAAAGTCGGAAATCTTTTCTGAAAGAGGAACCGTTCAATCCTTAAATCATCAAAAGCATCTCAAAAAGGTTTATCTATACTGAACCAAAATAGCCTTTCATAGTTTTCCAAACCAGAAACATAAAACTGGAATCAACTATCGGTCCATCTCAATTCAGCCACGGCCCTAGGCCCAAACAATCCAATCCAACAACCAATCACCACAAACCAACAGAGTCCCAGTTGCAAACACAGATAGGAAGTTCAAGCACAAACAAACAGTTACTACAAGTAGAACAAGTAGCAGGTAATCACAAGTAATCACATAGGTAAATCAAGTACAATATGCACACCCAAACAATGTCACATAGATGCATATGATGCATGCCTGTCCCTAGTGGCTGATGATATCATCTGTCGGTTATAGAGCCAACCCGACAAGTCCTGGTAGCTAACCATTGGACTGTCCCTCTGTCGCTCATCCCCAACTCGAGTTATACTCATCATAAACTTGATCATAATCATGATCCATATCCATCACCCTCACTGGTGAATATTTACGGGGGCGAGCTCATCCAGGACTTTCACATTGGCCGGCCACACTTACGACATAGAGTCAAAAGAGCTTCGAGTCTCAACCTGGAGCACGTGGTGGCTAGACACTGCTTCCTCCCAGGAAAACTCTTATCTCCAATAGTGGAAGTGCAACATTCACATTTATCAATGACTCAGCATATACATGCATTCAATCTCATCCATGGATCAACATCCATCTCAGCCATCTGGCTCACGGTTCAGTCCAGAACCAGCCAATATTCATATCATACACAGCCATTTCGGCTCACGGTTCAATCCAGAACCAACCAATATTTATGATCATACACAGCCATTCTGGCTCCCAACAAAACAGCACTTCCACATTCAACATCATCAATTCATAAAATCAGCATTTAAGTCATAAATCACTTTTTCCCAAATAGTTTCACTTTGAAATCAAGTTTCAACTCTTTTTAGCCTTGGCTTTAGAAATTTCGTTTCTCAAATCATCTCAGGCTCATAAGCCACTTTTACTCAAAGTAAATTCCCCTTTTAAAAACAATGCCACTCTCGGCATCCTCTTTCCACAACTTCCATAACCATGGCAAGTTAAAGATTCATTTTGAAACATTCAAAATCATCCATCTAACAAGGGGATTTAATAACAAAGTTTCTCGGCAGAGTCTCAAGTTTTTAGGGGAGAATAACATAACTCATTCCGCCAACTTCATTTAAAATCATTAAAACATTGGCTTTCCGAATTGAGTAATAAAATAGGATCTAAGCCATTCCGAGTCATGTAATCAATTGCTCTTTTCAAAGCCATTTCCTTTACTTAAACAAAACCGGCTTCAATTCCATAATTAAATCTGAAGCGTTTCAAACTGCTAAGAGAATCATTTTTTGTTGTGTTAAACTAGAGTTCAAAGGGTACTCTGAATCTTATTCAAAACGTCAAAATAATGAGGTTCATCAATCGAAATCCAATTCCTTTTAAAATCACAAAAACTCTTCCAATGGACACTCTTTATGTTTAACAGAGAAAAACATAAACCCGTTTTACCTTTTAAAACAACCATAAGGCAAAATTCTCTTCCGAATAACTTGTACCCAAAAACATACTATTCTTCTTGGAAAACAAGGAGAAATCATGATTCTCTTTTTTCAATAATTCTTTCAAAGCATAGCTTCATCGCTTTCATAATTGTTCTAAGCAAAGATAATAAGAGAAGCCCTAAATTCACAATCCTCCGAGTAAATAAGAAAGGCATTAAACTCAAAATTTCCCAAATAACATTTCAAATAAAGTCTTAGATTTTATAGAAATTTCGGCAGCATCTCCCCTAAAACTTTGACTTTGCCACCCGGTTCGGGTTCCAACTAAACCGTTCCTCAATCCCTTTCAACAGTCCAGAATCCAAAAATCAATTCAAAATCAAACTAAATCCAACAGTTGCCTCATTGGAATATCTCAAGGAAACCGTTTTAAAATCAAATCAATATCAACCAATTTAACTCATTGTTAAAGCTTTAAAGAAACAGTTCAATAACAAATCATTTGTCCAAAACCAAGTCAATTAAAGTAAACCAGGCTGAATTCAAAAGTGCATTCGACTTTTCAAATCATCAAAACAATTAACTCAAACAAAATCTTTAAAGAACCAACTTCAAAACATTACATTTCACAAGCCGCACAACAATTCAGCCAAATCAACATCCATAATCATTCGAGTTAATCAAATAATACATAAGGCAAATACAATCACCAAATACACAATATCTCACATGAGTATCCATATGTAATAATTCCAATACATAAAACATAGTGTTTGAAAAGCACCCCTACCTCAAAACGCAATTCCATAACCCAAACGCGTCACAGGAACCTCCTCTCTTAAACTGAGATCACCAATAACCGCAATCTCGGCTCCAAGCCACTCCCGCAGTAACCACAGCAACACTAATCGCGACATATAATAATAGAAACTCAATCTTATAGCAATTGATGCCGCAAAACCTTAGTGTATGATGACAGAATGGTAACTAGAGAGCGTTCAAATCGAAAACGCTTACCGAGCGAAGAAGGAGTGGCTAAACCAGAACAGTGGCTGTCTATAAACCGGTTCAGCGGCAGCCCCAGCCACCTCAAGCGGCAGCAGAGATGAATTCCAACCACAACAACCGTGATTGCACAACAACGTCATAACCATAAAAACCCAGGAACAAGAAAGAATTAGAACCGACTGCAAGGACCCTTACCGGCGATGGTTTCCGCGGCCAAGGAGGTTTTCTCCGGCGGCCACATTATCGCTCCCGGCAGCCAAAGGCGCGGCGGCGGCCATGACAACAACAGCGACACCTGCGACGGTGGCTGATGTAGCAGTTCCAGACGCGAGTAGCAACGGCGGTCTGAACCTCTTTCTTTCCCTCAGACCAGATCGAGCGGATCTCTAGCAGTGGCGGCAACGGACCAGAGCAGCGGAACGGAAGGGATGGTGACCGCTCAGACCACAGTGACGGAACACGACGGCGCGCGATGGCAGCGGCGAGTGCCTCCCTGTGCGTCGCCTCTTCTTGGTCTCTCGCTCTCTTCTGGTCACGACTCACGGCGGCGCTGTGCTCCCTCCAAGATTGCGAGCTCGACGATGGCAAAGCGGTGAGGACGACGAAGCTGGCGACGAGTCCTTCTCTGCGCGACGCTGACTCCACATCTCTTTCTCTTTCTTCCTTCGGTGTACAACGGTGGCGGCAAGGCGTGGAATGCGGTGGCACAACGCGACGGCGGCGGTGAGGCCCCGCGGCTCTGACGCGTCTCCTCCTCTCCTTCTTCTCCCTGCCGCACTCTGTTCCCTCTTTCTTTCTTTGCTTCGTTTGGCAGCTGTTGCTACTATGTGTCGCGTGAATGAGGGGAGGAAGGGAAACGGGTAGGGTGCGGCGGTGTTGAGCTGCACGGCGGCGGCAGTGAGGCCCCAGCCATCATCGCCCCTCCTCTCTTTCCCACTACTCCGATCTGCTACTGTTGCTGCGCATTGGTTTGAGGAAAAAGGGAAAACATTTGTGTGCTGCTGCTAGGTTGGGTGAGAAGAGAACCGGGTCATAGGTTAGGGTTTCATTTTCAAAAATTAGGGTTAGGGGTATTTTGGAAATTTCACTCAAAATTGGAAACAATATGGTAATTGAAACCCAAATTAAATTCAACACTAATTATATATATAGAAAATACCCTTTGTTCCTCACTTTCACAAATTATTTCCAATGAAATGCCCAAATCTAAAAATTAGGAATAATATAATTATTTTCTCTATTTTCCCAAAATAGTAGTAGTAATATTTAAAATATTAATTATTCAATCCAAATCATATAAATTTCTTATTATTTCATAACTGTCAACTTTATAATTTAAATATAGGAAATAATCCAATAATTATAAAATTAGATAATAACTATAACTTATTTCAAATTCAATAAATCAAAACTTGCTCTAATTATCTTTAATAAGATAATTTTTGAAATTAAAGCTACAGAAATACTGAATTTGAAATTAGCTAATGATAGCCCTTTTTCAAAGGTTTTGGGTCTTACAGGTAGTATATGAAAAAAAATATTTTGGATTCACTATACCAATAAGGATCTAGTGGCTTCCATCAAAACTATAAGAATTGATTTTGAATAAAATTATATAATTACTTGATTGAGTGTTATAAATTTATACTTTTGGATTGTGAGTAATGACATGCACTAAAGTTTAAAGTTATAAGTTTTATTGGTTTTGGATTTTTTTTATTTAAAGATTTTATTTTTTTAACTGTTTTCTCATTTTGAATACATACGGAGTATATGAGAATTTAAATTAGAATAGTACAATAAAAATTATACATAAAAGTCGTATTTTATGTTTTGACCTTTGAAGAGCCGAAGATTGTTGGTTTAGAAGTTATAATAAATTCTCGTTGTAAGTATAGTTTCTAAGTCAAGCAATCAACTTTTCTTACAAAAGTTTTGGTTGTCACAAGTAACAAACCCAGTGTAATTTATAAACCGAAGTATTCAAACCTCGGGTCGTCTTCTCAAGGAATTGCAGGGAAGTATGATTTATTATTGGTTATGGAAAATAGTAGTTTTGGATTTTTGAAAAGGTTTGAATAAGAGAAATAGATTGCAGGGAATTAATAATTTAATAACTTATAAAACTCTTGGCAAGGTATGAAAATTGGAAGTCCTATCCTAGTTATCCTTATCAATGGTGATGAGAATTATATTTTTGCTACATTCAATCAAACACAATATAAACCATAAAATAATGGTTTATCAACCTCCCCACACTTAAAGATTAGCATGTCCTCATGCTAAGTTCAAGGAGATAAAATAAATGAGTAGGAAAAAGTAAGACTCGTGCAATGCAACCTATGAATGTGAATGCAACTATATGCTAAAATGATTCTACCTACTTGGTTAAAAATAAATAAGTTCTCCAAGACAAACATAAATGAAATTCCATTAATTCAAATCATACAATAAAAAGCTAGTAAACTTGTAAGAAGATAGCTCATGAAAGCAGGGAACATAGAATCAAGCACTGAACCCTCACTAGTAGTGTATATGCACTCTAATCTCTCAAGTGTCTAGGGTAAATCACTCTACTCTTCCCTGGTCATACTTTCTAAACTTTGTTCTTCATCTAACCAATCAACAAATATTTAGCATACTAATGCAAACATCATGAGGTCTTTTTAGGGTTGTAATGGGGCTGAGGTAAAGGTAAGGATATATATATATATATATATATATATATATATATAAGGCTAAGTGAGCTAATAATTGAACCATTGATTAGTCTAAGATGTCACCTAACATATACATACTTTATACAATTTAAAACGCTTTACCTAGTTACCCAATTTTTTTTGTATTACATGCTCATGTACTAAACTTATTTTTGAATTTTGTCCGATGTGAATTGATTCTTTTTATTTTGCATTTGGGGTAATATTCTTTTTGTTGTATCCCCTTATTTAATTACTTAATAAAATTTTTTTTTTATTTTTTTATCAATGCACATGGTAATTTAATTATTTTGATTTCACATGAGCATGCTTCCCAAATTTTCAAATAACTTATTCAATTTAATTCCTACTTTTTTTCTATCATCCCATGTTCCCATAAAATTTCTCATACTTAAATTGTACACAATATCTATCTTAAGCTAACCAAGGATTCAACTTGGGATTTTTATTTTATTTTTCTGCTTAAGGCTAGTAATGTGGTTAGAAATAGAAGGGGTTAAAAAGCTCAGAGTGGTTAACAAGGGTGACATAAAAGGATAGGCTTATTTGGGATAAGTGAGCAAAAATAAGTAATGGCCTCAATCATATGCAAACATGTAAATACACTAAATAATGGACATATAGAATGGAACAAACAAAGATTGCAATTATAGAGAAGAAAACACACAAGAATAGAATATTATGGTTAAATAATGTAACCATGCAATTAAGCTCAAATCTCACAGGTTGTGTGTTCTTTAGCTCAAAAATCATGTTCCAAATACAACTTCCAAACAAGTTTAACACAAAAAAATTTTATTAGTGAAATTTTTCAAAAATAGGGTCTTTAGAAGAAACTTATTATATTTCAACCAAGTAGTATTTAAATGCAAACAATCAACTACACATGCAAACTATTATGCAATGCAACAATGAACAAACAAAGAAAATAGAATATTGGTGTTGAGAAGAGAATAACTAACCCGTGGAGATCGGTATCGACCTCCCCACACTTAAAGATTGTACCGTCCTCGGTGTATGTTAAGATGTACAAGTGGATGGTGGCTCCAACTGACGCTTTTCTCCCAGGATTGTGCAGATGGACTTGTTTGTCTCCCCTTGTAAATGTCTTCCGGTTCCCTTCCGGGTGGCCATCCTGAAAGAAAAAGGGAAGAAAAGTAACCCATAAATAAAGATAAGAAAACAAATAAAATATGGGTGTTAATGCCAAATAATAAAGGTCTCAATTACATGGTAGCTACAACATGTAAGTGAGAAAATAGTAAGAGCAAATGGCATATCAATAGTGCAAAAAGTGCAACAAGGAGAAGAGAGTGTGGGTAATGCAAGATAGTGTAAGTACATATCAATGCAAAAGGAATATCAGTATTATAAAAATTAGCATTGACTTATGAATAATAATACCCAATCAGAATAAAACAAGTCATGAAGCACCAGAATAATTCAAGAAAAGATGCAATAGTTAAAGAAGAGAATTTTAACACCAATGGAAAAGAAAAAGAAAGTAAGAAAGGAGGAAGAAATAAATAAGAAGGAAAGAAAAGATTTAGATATGGAGAAGAAAAAGATAAGATATTTGGCTGATTTGGATAAGCTGTGCACCGCTTGTGACGCGGATGCGTGAGTGACGCGTTTGCACGGATAGCACTTCTATGAAATGACGCGGATGTGTCATCCATGCGGTCGCGTGGATCGATTTGTGCCATTAGCGCGAGGGCAGCCTCGCAGTCGCGCAACTCTCTGTTTGAAATTCATATTGCCAAATCTTTGGGTGACGCGGTCGCGTGGCTGACGCGATCGCGTGGATGGCCTAAATTTGAAAATGGCACGGATGCGTGGGGCATGCGTACGCATGGCAGGCTTGTCCTTCTAGCACGAGTCCAGCCCAATTCTAGCTCAACTTTCGGCCATACACCCTTTTTATGTCGATTTTGAGGCACGCGTTCGCGTGGGTGACGCGGACGCGTGGGAGGTGTTTTTCCCACATGACGCGGACGCGTCATCGACACGGTCGCGTGGACCAGTTTGTGCCAAAGGCACGCCTCCAGCCGCGCTTTCGCGTGACTCTCTATTCAATTTTGTTTTCTTCCTAACGCACCTACGACGCGGACGCGTCGGCGATGCTGTCGCGTCACGTGCGATTTTTTTTTTTGCAGTATGCAGAATGCAATGCTAATATGAATGTTATGCATGATTCCAGGTTCAATAAAAACTCAAAAACAGACTAAAATTAAAATTGAAAAAAGAACGATCATACCATGGTGGGTTGTCTCCCACCGAGCACTTTTAGTTAAAGTTCTTAAGTTGGACATTCTGGTGAGCTCCTTGTTTTGGTGGCTTGTGCTTGTATTCATCCAAGAATCTCCACCAGTGTTTGGAATGCCAACAGCCTTCGGGATCCTAAACAAGGCACGTAAAGCCCTTTAGCAGTTTCAAACATGTTTATAGGCTCTCGGGGTGTTGAATATCAGAGCAGATTCCAGGATCCCAAACTTTACTTTTACACCCATTTTCTTGTTGATCATTAGTGTTCCAACCGGGTGGCAGGCAATTCGAATTCTCACTAAAGCGGCCAAACAACTTCCTAGACCCATTCAGTTGAGCTCTACACCAACCTTTGCGTTTAAATTTGGAGCACACAACCATGTTGAACCTTGCAGGACAACTCTTACCACTAACCATCGTCCTCTTACTCTTGATGCCACAAAGATCTCTAAGTTGACCATCCATCTCCAGTAGCCCATATTCAAGTGGGAAAGTAAAGGTTAAGGATAAGAATCTTACCCACTTGAATGTTGTGTTGGACAGTAATGGCCTTGGGAGAGGTGTTTCTAATGATCTTGCAAGCTCCACTCCCTTGTGCTTTTCTTTGACAACTTCCACCTCTTTGCAATCTCCTTCAATATCAACCTCTTTTTCTGGGTAGATTTCTTCCGATTCAATCTCTGCTTCATTGTTTACCAAGGGCATGGGAGGTTGTGCTTCTTCTTCTTTCATCTCCATGTCAAGTCCAATGGGAGAGGACACAAAGGTAGATAAGAATTCATCAATGATTGAATCCATCTCTTGATCATCCCTTTCAAAGTCTTCAATCATGAGATGCCTTGGAGGTTGTACACCTTCCTCAACATCAGTTTCAAACGTCTTTGAAGGAGGCTTTATAACTTGACCTTCCCATGGAGGTTCAGCATCTCCTAAGTCTTGAACCACTTCTTTTTCTTCAATAATTCCGGCTTCCTCCACTTGTTCCAGTACAAAGTCACGCTCCTTATTGTCCACTGGAATTTCTAGTGTCTCCTTCATGTTACGTTCTTCATTAGATTCTCCATATGAAGCCATGGGAGTTCCTTGAATGTCTGAACGTCAGAAAGGTAATCAATTTATCGCTTGATCCAGGTGTTTAAGTATAAAATCGTATTCCTCCTTGATGGCTTCTTTTCTATGACAACTCCTTTCAACTACTCCTTTATTTGTAAAGGTCTCTTTTACCTTCACCTTTAGTGCCTCCTCTAGCTCCTTATGAAGTATGGATTCGCGAGGATGATCCCTTCTTTCTTGTTCCATGTCAATAGCAGCATTGGGATCATGTTGCTCTTGGATTGATGGATGTGGGTACTCTTCTATGGATGGTGGTGATGGGATGGAGAGATCCTTCTGTGCTTGAGGTGGAAGTGCACTGAAGCTTGAGGATTGAACATTGGAGGTGGAGAGTTGGTCCATGCGGGATATAAGTGCTTGAAGAGTAGAGGTGAGACTAGTGATAGAGGCAAGTGTGCTCTCCATGGAGGTTTGGGGTGGGTAGGAGGGTTCATTTGTTGGGAGAAAAGGCTCATAACACAGAGGTGGTTCTTCTTGATAAGGGTATGGAGATGGTGTATATTGAGGTGGTGGTTCTAAGTATGGCATATAAGGTGGTTGGTATGGTGGATAAGGATTAGGGTCATATGGAAGTGTTTGGTGAAAAGGAGCTTGTGAGTATGGCGGTCCAAAGTCATGTTGAGGAGGGGGTTCATAGGCATGTGGTGGTGGTTGTTGATAATCAAAAGAGCGCTCACCATAGCCATTGCCTTGATATGCATCACAGAATGGTTTTTGATAGTCCATTGGAGGTGGTTGTTGCCATGAGGGTTGATCAAATCCTTGTGGCTCCTCCTATCTTTGATTCTTCCAACCTTGATGCTTGCTCTCATTATAGTTCCCATTCCTAACAACAACATTGGAATCAAACTTGAAGCCAGAGGGGTGAGAGTTCATAGTAGTAGGAGAAAATAAAAACAAAAACTAACAAAAACAAAATATTTTGAAAAAGATATGATTTTTGAAAAAAAAAGATAAAATAAGATTTTGAAAAAGATATGATTTTTTAAAATAAAATAAGATAAGATTTTGAAAAAGATATGATTTTTTTTGAAAAAGATTTGAATTTTGAAATTTAAGATAAGATAAAAATTTTAAAATACAAATCTGAAACTTTTTTTTGAAAAATATTTACAATAACCAATAATAAGGCACATGTTTGCAATTCCCCGGCAACGACGCTATTTTGAAGAACTGAAGATTGTTGGTTTAGAAGTTATAATAAATTCTCGTTGCAAGTATAGTTTCTAAGCCAAGCAATCAACTTTTCTCACAAAAGTTTTGGTTGTCACAAGTAACAAACCCAATGTAATTTATAAACCGAAGTATTCAAATCTCGGGTCGTCTTCTCAAGGAATTGCAGGGAAGTATGATTTATTATTGGTTATGGAAAACAGTAGTTTTGGGTTTTTGACAAAGTTTGAATAAGAGAAATAGATTGCAGGGAATTAATAATTTAATAACTTATAAAACTCTTGGCAAGGTATGAAAACTGGAAGTCCTATCCTAGTTATCCTTATCAATAGTGATGAGAATTATATTTTTGCTACCACTAAGTCAACCTCTAACTATGAAGGTCAGTTAAGTGGACAAATTAATTTAACACCTAAAGTCCTAGTCAACTCCTCAATCACGATGAGTTTGACAACTCAAGAGTTACCAATTAATCAACCAAAGCCAAAAGGAAAAAATATAAATTATTTATATAATAAATAGAAGAAAGCAATCATGAGTTTGAAATACCACAAATTATATTAATTAAGAAAATCCTAACATGAAAAGTTCATAAACAAATAAGAGAGAAAATAAATAAAAAGAACATTGAACCTGTGATGAAGAAGATAAAAATATTCCTAAATCCTTTAAGAGGAATCCTAATCCTAATTCTTAAGAGAGAGGAGAGAGCCTCTCTCTCTAAAAACTAAATCTAAATTATAAAAAGTGAATTATGATCTGATCTGAAGTGATGTCTTGAATCTTTGCATGTTCCCTGACTTTAATCTGTGTTTCTGGGCCGAAAACTAGGTTGAAATGCGGCCCAGAATCTCTGCCAGCGAATTTTGTAATTCTACAGATCGCGTACGTCACGCGACCGCGTCGTCCACGCGTTCGCGTCACTCAGCATTTATTGTACCACGCGTGCGCGTCGTTCTCGCATTCGCGTCATTCGTGCAGCTTCCAATCCGCACGGTCGCGTCAGGCACGCGAGCGCGTCACTGTGATTTCTTCCATTTCACGCGGTCGTGTGAGCCATGCGACCGCGTGACTTCTCACTGGTCATCTGCTTAATTTCTTGTATTCCTTCTACTTTTGTATGCTTCCTCTTCATCCTTATGCCATTCTTGCCCTATGGAGCCTGGAAAACTTAACACACAGATCACGTCATCGAATGGTATAAAGGAGAATAAAAATATACAATTAAAAGACCTTTAGGAAGCAAGTTTTCGATCATAGAACAATTTGGGAAGGAATTGTAAATACATGCTAATCATATGAATAAATGGGTGAAAAGTTTGATAAAACCACTCAATCAGACACAATATAAACCATAAAATAATGGTTTATCAACCTTTCTTTGATTTTTTTTTAAATTATGGATTGAGTTTTTTTTATATGATATAAGAATTTAAATTATATGCTTTCCGTTTTCTGTAAATATTCATTGAATGTCCCTTTTATATATGAATATGGATTTAGTTACTGTTGTGTTAAAATAAATAAATGAAGTTTATTATGGACACAATAGCATGAATGTTAATTCATGATTAATTTTGTTATATAAGAGAATTGCAGTGACTTTTTATTATTCGAATATTTTTATTGTAGATTCAATTTTAGGTTAAATAAAAAAATTAACAATTGATGATATGAATATCTATGTATAATTGATAAAAATTCACAATATTATATGATTGTTATACATTGTGACTTATTATTTTACTTATTATTTTTTGATATATAAGCATTTTGGTTTCGTTACATAAAGAAAATAGTAATAATTTAGATTACATTATACCCATATATTTTATAAGGTTTAATTTTAAAATAAATTGATTGAATAATATAATGTTGCTAAAGAAACTTTTTTTTGAAAATTAATTTATTTTAAAATATTGAGAATAGTAATATATAATTCATGTGAGTATTAGTCGATTCAAAGGAAGATCTATATTTGGCAAAATTATACATACATACTAATGGTAACTATATGGCTAGGTAATTGAATAAGAATAAATCAATACTTATTACTTATGTGGACAATAATTGACTTAAAGGAAGTACTCAAACATCTGAAGGGAAATTGTGACAAATATCACATTTGGTGTATAAAGAGTGACAGGCCTCTAATTTGTTTTGATTTAGAAGTCAATTTGGTTTCAATGCTTAGACATACTTATTGAGTAGATTTTGGCCTTTCCATTCACATACTTATTGATGTTATTCATTGTTGTTGGACAATGACAACTTAGAGAAATTGAGATAATAAGTTTTTATTATCATTACGAGGGAATGATCAACATCTGTGTGCTGGCTTCCCAAAATATTTGAATACTAAAATCAATAACAAATATGTCTCCGTCGAATCTAGTCTCTACATATCTACCAACCCCACTACCATCGAGCCGTACATGTCCCAATCCCATGGCACTCCTATGAGGTACGCTTGCAACACTACCCTAGTTGTCATTAACACCACCTCTGCCACCCTTACGCCCGGCTCAGGTTTGACGAATACAATGCTTGCCATGTGATGTGGGGCTAGTTGTCGGTCTAAAATTTTCACAAGTTTATAAAATTCGAATTCGTTGTAAGCATAGCCCTAAACCGATAAATAACCCTATCAAGATTTAGAAAATTATCACAATTCAAATCAAATAATTGGAAGTTTTAAATTTCAGGTCGTTCTCCCACAAAATTGCAATTGGGTGTGCATATTATTGGTTAAGAGAAAAAAAGAGGTTTGATAACAATTAACAAGAATTTAAATGACAAGAAATTAAAAGAGCAAGCAATAACTAAACGTCAGAGGAAATTAATCTAAGAGCAATTAAAACAAAGGGAAGGAAATTTAAATGCTAAAAGGATCTTGACACGGGTTAAGAGTCGAGGACCACTATCCTTGTCATTAACCATGAACATGGCAGTTGTGAAGAGTTAATCTCATTTCGTCGACCTTAAACATTGAGAAAAATTAAGCAGACATAATTGATCTCAATTCACAAATCCTAACTAACTTACTAATTAAATTTGGTAAAAGATTAGCGTTAGCAGAAATCAAATCAACTAATAACCCTAAATCACCAATCAATATTGGATATCAATGACTCAAGGTCATCTAAATCTTCAATCCCAAGCCAAGAAGAAAAATCTACTCAATAACTAAGAAAAACATTTCATCAAACACTTGGAATGTGTAAAAGGAAAACATCATAAATTGCAAGATTAATAAAATCTATAATTACCAAAATAAGAAAGCAATAACAACAATTCAAATAAACAACAATAAACATGAAAAATATCAATTACATTAAAGGAAATTAAAAATTCAACAAGACAATTTATAAACTAAAATATAGCAAAATAGAGAAATTAACAAAGAGAAAGTTGGAACTTTTCTCTTAGTGAAAACCCTAAAAACCTAGTGAAAAATTACAAGATTAAAACCCCAAAAACCTTAAGAAATACTAAAAACTCTAAAAAACACCCTAAAACCCTAAAACCCTAAACCTAACAATAGAATAAGATTAAAACCTAAAACTAGTGAAAATTAAACTAAGAAACCCTAAAAACCCTAAAATTCTAGAGAGAAGTTGGAGCTTCTCTCTCTAGAATCACCTAAACTATAATAAAAACCTAAGCTTTCACTACTTGGTTGATTTTCCTTGAATTCTTGCTTTAAATACTTTAGAAATGAGTTGGATTTGATCCAAAATGGGCCAGAAATTGCGAGCCACGTGTTTTTTTAAGTGAATCACACGTTGTGAGTCGTGCATATGCACGACCCATGCGTACGGACGAATTGGAAGAGATACGTACACACGACCCATGCATATAGACAATCTGGCAAAATTTTAAAAATCATTTTCTTCGTAAATTCTGCACTTTTGCATGCTTTCTCTCAACTTCCTCAAGCCATTCTTACATTCTAAATCTGAAATCAATCAACAATCTCATCAAGAAATCAAATGCGATAGAAGTGAATTAAATTTTGACAATTTAATAGTCCAAAAATCATACTAAAGTACAATTAGGAGAAATTTTTAAAAGCATGCATTTTCCATGAATAAGTGCAAGATAAGTTGATAAAATCCACTCTCTTCAACCCAAAAATCATCATAAATATGAATTTATCACCTTGTTGTCACCTAGGATCTCCTCCACCATCTTTTCCAGCAAGTCATCAAGCCATCACCATTCTTGGTTGGTGGGATGGGTACAAATGCGTTGGTGCTGCTCAACACGCCTGTTGTCAGGCACGTCCGACACATGCACCCTGGTAAGTGCCTCTGAAATCACTCTGTCACGAGCATCATTCAAAATATCAACTGGCCTAGGATTATCAAAGGCGATATTAGGAGACAACACTCTATAAGCCACTTAATGCCATAGTTTAGGTACTCTGCTAATGAACCTGGATCTACAACTCTCTGAATATGAAGGACAAAATCAGCCCTGTTGCTCCAATGCAGATGACAGGTCTGATAGTAAGAAGGGAACCACCAATCTCTACCTCTATCATTCTTCGTGTGCAAAAAATCTATGTTCAGCATTGGCTCTGGTAGATGTTGTATGTCGTCCAACTGTGGTCTCACTCTATCAACCTGATGCCACTCAATCACTGCAAAAATATATAAAGCTCGTGATCTCCCTCCATAATCTCGAATGCTCCTCGGTAAGTATCCCTAGGTGAACTATCGCAAACACCAATAGCAGAATAAGGCTCCCACACAAACTAGAAAAAGAATATATTCTTAGAGAACAACATAAAAAGAAGCTATAACTTATATAGGATATCAATAACCACCATAAACAACTTACATGTCGAGCATGCAATCTGTTCAACACAAGTCTCATCTGAATAGACATACTTCCACTAGAAAAACACTCAACAATACCTAGATGCCAACAGAAAAGCAAATGTGTTGAATCCATGCGACCTTAGTATGGGAAACCACCAGAATATCCAATATTGTAATAGCTGAAGCGGTCCAACTAGGTTGGTGATAATTTTGTAGGCCAGTTAACACATGCATCTATACAACCACCCCAATGCAGATGAACCTCAACTATACTTTTCCAACTCATCTAACTTTGCCACATACAGTAACCACTAAAGGTGAACCCGGTTCCCATTCTTGTCACCAAAAAGTTGAGTGGAAACTAGCATCATAATATAAGTCTGACTGTATATATGCATTGTGCCGTCACTAGCATCGGTTAGGAGCACCTTGAACCTCTCATGGAATTACGTGAGGTAGATTGTCATCTGCTTGACCTTATTCGGCGATGAAAGCTCACTAAATAATCTTCAAATTACTCCCACGCTGGCTTCCCATCAAGCATGAACTGTGGAAAGTCCATGAGGCACCTGCTAACTGCCTCACCATCAATAAGAAACCCCAATGGATATGCCACTTTATACAACATGATGGTGCACTCTCCAAACGATATATGAAAAGTGTACATCTCAAGATACCACCTCTTAATAAATGCGCTAACCATAGGTTCATCTAGTCTAAACCAATGGTTGTTCAATCTAGCCAAGTGATGCAATCCAGCGATCTCTAAGTATGGTATGATTCGTGATATGTGCTCAAGAGGATATTTTTGACATTTTAAAGTTAAGGAGCAAAATGATAATCTTGTCTTGTTCAAGAATCTGAATATTGAAAGAATTATACTATGCAAGTCTTGGACATCAAGGAGACCAAGAGTTCGACTCAAAAATAGGGCGTGCTGAAATGACGACACTCATAAAGTCTTTTGGGCTAAATGAGGACATCAAGAAGCCCAAAAATATTCTTCAAGTTCATTGGAAGTCACAAATTTAACATTAATTTTTGAAATTATGTAGTTCATATTTTAGGTTGATTTATTGTTAAGATTTGTAAAAAATACATGATTTGGTTTTGATTTGTTTAGTAGTATTTTTAGGTGTGTTATATTTAAATCAAATATGATCCAATCAAACAAAATCAAATCTGATTTAAATTAGTTATCATATCTTTTAGGATCTTTAATTTAAAGTAGATCTGATTTAAATTAATAAAGTTGATTTTAGAGTCATATCTAGGAAGATTTGACCAACTTTTAGACTATTCTGTTTGGGGCCTATTTAAACACTTTTTGTGAGACAATTGAAATAGTTTTTTTGATGAATCAATTTTATGAGTGATACTATGTACGTTTTTCAATGTGTATTCAAGTGAAATAAGTGATTTGCTTTGCTTATTAGATGAAGAAATTTGAAGGATCCAACTTAAGAAAATTCATAGTGTTAGTTCTTTCAATTTTTAGCCCTTTGATTTAGGTTGTCAAGGACAAGTTTTTTAAAGGTCTAATAGAAAAAATTGTTCTCGTGTCCTAGGTTTCTAAGAACGGATTTTTTAGAGGTCTAGTTGAAAAATATTTATCTATCTTTTTGTATTTTCTTAGGATCTATTTAAACACTTTTTGTTGAAATAACTTTTTGATGAATAAATTTTATGGATGCTACTATGCAGATTTTTCAATGTGTATTCAAGTGAGGTGAGTAATTTGTTTTGCTTGTTGCATAAAGAAATTTGAAAAAATCTAACCTAAGATAATTCTTAGTATTAGTTCTTTCAATTTTCAACCCTTTGATCTAGGTTGCCAAGGACAAGTTCTTTGAAGGTCTAGTAGGAAAAATCCTTCCTGTAACCTAAGTTGCTAAGAATTGATTTCTTAAAAGTTTAGTAGAAAAACCTTTATCTATTTTTGTGTTTTCGCTGTGTCTTTTCTTATTTTTTTCAGTTTCGTCTGTATTTCTTATCAATTTGGTCATGTAGAAGCATATTTTGTTGTCTGGCTACATCAAACATGAAAAGATGATTCCAATCAAATTTTAATGAAAACACTAACAACAAAAAATCAACTAAATGCATTTTCATAACTCATAACTTAAAAATCGAGCAAATGTCATGTTATCTTAAATAAAATATCTATATACATGATAATAAATCTCTTTATAATACTTCAAATTGCATTAATGTAAAATTATAATAAAAAAAAGTTATAAGACTAACATATAATAAACTACTGTCAATCTTTTACTACATTGACAAATCTATTTCTAATTAAGAGATAAATCGCTTTTTTGAATATAACAGAGCACAAATAAATTACAGATTTAACGTCTTTATTGATGTTTTCAGCAACATGAACATTATTTTTTAATAGATACAAATGATTTTCTTTTTCTATAATCCCACCTGAATATGATGTTTGCGTGATTCTCTCTGGAAATCTCTCAAACACAAATCTCCCAAATAACTCAAATGAATGATCTGGTGGCTTGCCATCGCGGATTTATAACGCTAACAAAGCATAAAAAGCAACAGCACTTGGAGGTTTACCACTTCATAAACCACGATTGTGCATAGCGGTTTTAGCACGCTGAATCCTTCAAAAACTGCAGCGGCTCACAGCGGATTGTGCTCACTTTTTGGTGCTTGTAATTTGTGACGGAATATGGTGGTTTATATGGTTTCAAAACTTTGGCGTAATCGGTGATAGGGCAATGTGGTTTAAGATTTAGTAAAACTCACACATAATCCGCAACTATATATAAGGTTTTACGTGTAATTTCGTAAAATCCTGTAGATTATAATGGTTTACGTAGATTAAGATTAGGATCCAAATCTAAACAATTTATGAATGTTGCATTTATGTAATTTTGATCTCCCATTTATTTAAACATGCCATTTGCCCTATGTTGTGGATAGATAAGAACTATGATTTTGCCTTGCCAAAATTTTCACATAAATCGTGCATTTAAATTATGATTTTGCATTTTCAAATTTTAACCGTGGATGAGGAATCACAATTGTAAAGCATAAGAAACTCCATTATTTAAGAGATAATTGCAGTTTGATCTATAATAAATTAAAAAAAGATCACTATTATAAATTACAAGGAAGATATATGGTGTAAATCAAACAAAGATAACTACTAAAAACAGAAGAAAGGGAAGAGGAGAGAAAAATCTTATTGAAGAAAGGGATTTTGATTAAAAAATATCTAACGAAAGAAGTTTATATCATTTGAGTAATATTATTGACATAATTGGTGTTGTAAAAAGACAAAGATTTAAATCTTTTGATCTTCAAATCTGTTGGTTCTAATAATAACTTGACAAATTTTCTATTAATATATTATTTTTATAATAATAAATGAAGAAATGCATAAACACTTAAATATGCCAAAATTTAAAAAAAGGGATGAAACTTCAAATTCAATCAGATTTTTCTCAAATATTATAGCACCTAAAAAAAAAAAACAAAAGAGCAATAGTGAAACATGGTGCGGGTAGCTACGAAGTGAGAACTGAGGTTTATTAGCCTACCTACAACTACCTAGCTACCTTGCCCTTTTCTAGGTTTATTAGCCTCACATCACATGTGTAAATAATAAATAATTGTAGCTAATAATATTTTATAAATAGAATTACTGATGTGATATCTATATGATTATGACATTTTAGTTAAAAAAAAAACAGTGACTATTTGTAGAAATTATTTTTAATATGGAGATAAAGATAGTGTTTTAGTTGAATATTAATATTTGAATTGTATTATAATATTATGGATATACAGAAGAAAAAGTGTTTAACATGCATTCTGTATGTTAGCTAGAATGTTGACACGTATCCAATACGCACCCTGCGTATTGCCAGAATGATACACAAATCCAACGCACAAAATTCACCCACTTGTAATTACACTAAATATATAATCTCATTTTCAATAAAAACATCAATATTTTTTTCATATAAAAAAACTTTTATAATGTTTATTGTTCTGAGAGTTACCTGAAACGTTGATTTGTGCTTGAACGTGAGGTCCAGATCCTTTTGTGTGACAACGTCCGACTTGTTAGTGTCGAGGTGCCGCTTGTCCGAGTTCCTCGTGAGGAGGTGGGGGATGGTACTTAAGTTAGCAAGGGTTTTAGGCAGGGTTCTTAGTAGATTGGAACGTGAATATACCTGAGGGGTGTCAGTATATTTATAGTAGAATAGATAACAACCTTTGTTGTAGAAGTTCCATCTTTATCTAATGGAGAACCATTCCCTTTATCTTTGGGAGTTTATTGGGCTCTATCTTTTAGAAAAGAGAGAGATAGTAGGAGAGATTCGAGGAGGCAGTTACTTATTTAAATAAGTAAAAGTCGGTCCCTTTCGGCGTGTCCGACCTCTTAAAGAAATTGGGTATTCGGTAGAGGTCATTCTTCGAGGTGTGCTTTTTGTGTTTGTTGGGCCGAGCTTTATAATTTGGATAAGGGTATGAATAGTGCCCCTGCTTGAGTGCTGGTCCTTTTTATGAGTCGGGCTCAAGCATCTTGTGGCTTCTGCTTTTGACGTTGGGTATGCCGCCTTTATAGAGGTCGGGTTACCTGACATGTTTTTTTTTTTGAAATTCTGAATGTTGCTACCTTAATGAAGAGCGAACGTTGCACAGCAGTTTCTCCTTGGGATCCATGCACATTTTAAAGAGGAGTGAAGGAACCGTTTTTTCCTTTGTTTCTTATAAAAGGTTTTTCCACTCTTCTTCTTTTCCTTTTTCACATTTCTATGAGTTAGTGGTGCCTGATCCGGAAGAGATAGTGTGTTTTCCCTTTTAGAGGACTCAGAGTGACCTTTCTTTTATGCCTATGACTGCTTCTTTACTAGGTTAGTTGTCTGATTTTCTTTTACTACTTTCGAAATTAATGTACTGTGGACTTGCAACCTTGCCCTTACCCAGTTGCACCCTAACTCGTAGGCCTTCCTGAAAATATACTAACTCCTATGTTGGGAGTTGGATGTCCGACCTTCGTTAAATGTTTTCTTTTATCTTTTTATTGCGACCAAACCCTATAGCTCAACAAAGAAGTTGGGGTGGGTATCCTTCCTAGCTGTTCAAGGTCGGAAGGTTTTCGCCATCCTTGATGATTCCTTTCATAATTTTAAGAATCACTTTTTTAAGGTTCAGGGTGTCGAGGGGGTCCGACCTTTCTTTTTGGCCGAAAACCAAGAGCCTCATTTTCTATTATATTGGCAAGACACATTGGTCTCCCTCAAGCATGGGGCAAGTGATTTAGATGTCCTTGAGAAGAGTATTGTAGACTTATTTCTGGATACTTGGGGCCAAGCTCTTTACTTGGATACAAAGAAGTTTTTAGAAGACCCTACCCTTCTGAAATCCGAGCTGGGTAGATCCCTTTTTCCTTTACTTGTTTATTGTG
This sequence comes from Arachis hypogaea, assembly GCF_003086295.3. Lineage (NCBI taxonomy): Eukaryota > Viridiplantae > Streptophyta > Magnoliopsida > Fabales > Fabaceae > Arachis > Arachis hypogaea. The sequence continues at coordinate 51,409,186 of NC_092038.1, forward strand.
ATCGTTTATCATTGCTATTATTAACGCAATTTATTTCATTTTCAGAGGGTATGGCCACGAAATCTGCCACTATAAGGGTACTTCGGAATACGAAAAAGAATATTGCAACTCGGAACCTTCAGCAAAAAGAAGTCAAATCACCTTCCATCCGACCTTCTCCGAAGAAGTTGGAGTCGGGTCCCTCCGAGTCGAAGATATTATCCTACTCCTGCTTCTAGGCTTATACCCCCAAATCCTTCTACTCAATCTCCATCTTCTGCTAAACCCCCTCCAAGAAACAGAAGGTAGACGAGGAGGATAGTATATATACCATAAATTTTGACGCCTTAGCGTGGGGGTGAAAAGAACCTCCTTCCTCATAACCACGTGAGTATGGACGACGTGGCCCTTCAGAACCATCTCCAGAAATTTTCTCGTGGCAGGCTTCGCACTATCGGAGTGTGCACTATTCTGGCTAGGGAGCTAAGAAACACTCCTATCCAAGCTACGATCGATGCTCTTGTGATTGCCTGGGCTGATGTGGAGAGGTTAAGTGAAATAAAGAAAGAGCCGGAGAAAGAGATGGAGACCTTGAGGGCCGATTTGGAGAGAGCTCGGGAGAGGTCGATGAAGTCGGAGGCCTATGCTGCTTTAGCTGAAGAGAAGATGAAGAAAGTTGAGAAAAGCTATACCCGCGTTTATAGGGAGAAATTAGGACTTCAGGAGGAGTTGGAGAAGATGAAGGAAAAATATGCTGACCTGGAAAAGTCTACGACCAAAGGGATGGAAGAAAAGTTTGAGAATCTGGAGGCTCAGATCAAGGTCCTTGCTCCCGACCTTGATCTTTCTCTATTTAGTGTTGATAATATTGTGGTAGACGGTAAAATCATCCCAGCCCCCAGATGAGGATGAGGAGCATCCCCTTAACCCAAAGACCTCGGTCCCCTAGTCGGTCAGACTCCAACGTTTGTGGTCCAGCCTGAGGCTACTGCTGTGGAGACTTCTTCTTCGACTCCTGCTGTTATCTCGGCTCTGCCGGTCTCTATACATCCTCCAACCCCTTTGGTCAAGGGAAATGATGTTGCTACAGGTGAGAATCTTAATCCTCTTTTTGGCGAGAAGTCTTAATTCTTTTTCTGTATTTGAATGACCCGACCTGTGGGTCCTTATAACACTTAATTATTTGAAATAATTGGTAGCTTTCTTAGACACTTTTACTTTTTACTTTTAGCTATTTTTACAGCTTTATAAAGTAATGTTCAAGGTTATTCTCTTTATATCTCAGAGAACTTTTTCCGCATTTAGAATGAAGTTATGTCTTTGTAGCTGAACATAGTTTGCTTGACTTTTAGGTCTTAACAATTTGTTAAATTATAAGTTATTAGTTTTCTTTCATAGGCTTGGCTTCGAGTAATCGACCTTTATCAAGTTACTTTTACGACTCATTTTTTATCCAATCTCATTGAGGTGGCTTTGTATGAGTTGTTTACATAATTTCTTACATTAATTTGTACCTTGTTGCTTCATCTTGCCGACCAGATTTAGGTCGGACAATGATCTTTGCGATTTGTTGAGCTTAAATTAATGCATCTTAAATAGAAAACTTTTGGAGAAATAGGAGTAAAAGAAATATGAATTTTTATTAATAATTAAGAAATTCCTTTACAAAAATCTAGGTGCTAGGGCTTGAGTACCCCTAGCCCTTAAGCTGGTGGCTCATTAAAAACCCTAAAATTGTTGAGCTCTTTCTCGGACTTCTGGGAGAAGGTCGAGCTCTTCTTTTTGTGCCTGGATGTTGGCTCATTCATTGTAGAATGTTACTCTAGGTGACTCTTCTATTACTTCTATGGGAATCATGGTCTCCACTCCGTAAGCAAGTCAAAAAGGGCGATTCCCTTGTCGTGGAGTGTGGGGTAGTCCGATATGCCCACAAGACTTGAGGGAGCTCGTCAGCCCAACCCCTTTTGCATCTTGTAGTCGGTGTTTCAACCTGACCAGTATGACTTTGTTGGCAGCTTCAGCCTGTCCGTTGGCTTGGGGGTTCTCTACTGATGTGAACTGGTGCTTTATTCTTAGGTCAACCACCAAGTTTCTAAAGGTTGAGTCAAATGAATTAGATTCTGTTGTCCATGGTGATGGAGTGGGAGACTCCAAACCTTGTGACAATATTTTTGTACAAGAATTTCTGACTTCTTTAAGTAGTGATGGTTGCTAAGGGTTCTACTTTGATCCATTTAGTGAAGTAATCAATCCCTACTATGAGGTATTTGACTTGTCCTGGTGCTTATGGGAATGGTCCGAGCAGATCGAGACCCCATTTTGCAAATGGCCATGGCGAGGTAATGCTGATAAGCTCCTCGGGAGGCACGACGTGAAAGTTGGCGTGCTTCTGACTCGGTGGGAACTTCTTAATGAACTCAACTACTTCCTTTTGTAAGGTTGGCCAAAAGAAGCCGACCTGGATCACCTTTTTGGCTAGTGATCATGCTCTTAGTTGGTTGCTGCAGATGCCGCTGTGTACGTCCTCTAAGACTTCTTTCGTGTTGGAAGTCAGGACACACTTCAAGAGGGGTGTTGATATCCCCCTTTTATATAGGACATTGTGGACTAATGTGTAATTTTGTGCTTCCTTGATGAGTCTTCTGGCTTCTTTTTTGTTATTGGGGAGGATATCGAATTTGAGGTAGTTGACTATGGGAGCCATCCATCCTAAATTCTAGTTGGATACAGTCAATGCTTCTGGGTTGGAGTTATCTTCCTCTTTTGATATTGACGGTGCTTGTAGGGTATCTTGGATAAGACTCCTATCATTGCTCCCTGACTTGGTGCTAGCTAACTTGGAGAGGGCATCAGCTCGGGCATTGAATTCTCAGGTTATATATCGAATTTCGCTTGCCAAAAAGTGTGGCAATTGTCCTCGGGCTTCTTCCAACTATCTTTTCATATTAGGGTCTTTGGCTTGAGAGACGCCGTTAATTTGCGAAGTTATTACCTGCGAATCACTAAACACTACCAGTTTCTCAGCTCCCACTTCTTTAGCCAACTTCAAGCCAGCGAATAAGGCCTCGTACTCAGCTTGGTTGTTGGAGGCAGGGATCTCAAATTTTAAGGAGACTTCTATCCAAGTTCCTTGGTCACTTTATAGAATGACTCATGCTCTATTTCCGGCTTTGTTTGATGACCCGCCTACATATAGGATCCATGTGGCTGGGTCTCCTAGGCTTTCGGTGTATTCGGCAACAAAGTTAGCAAGGTATTGTGATTTGATTGTTGTCCGAGCTTCATACTTTAGATCAAACTCAGACAGCTCTATTGCCCATTGCACCATTCATCCTACCAAATCCGTCTTCTGTAAAATATGTTCCATTGATTGGTTGGTGCAGACTTTAATGGTGTGAGCTTGGAAGTAGTGTCGGATCTTTCAACTAGTGAGGATAAGGGCGTAGACAAATTTCTCTATCTTTTAATAGTTCAACTTTGCCCCTTGTAGGGCTTTGCTGATAAAATAGATAGGTTGTTGCCCTTTCTCTTCTTCTCAAACTAGGGCGAAGGTTATGGCCTGGCTTGCCACAGCTAAGTATAGCACGGGTTCTTCTCCTTTCACTGGTCGGGTGAGTATGGGTGGTTGGCCTACGAAGGTTTTAAAATCCTGGAATGCTCGCTCACATTCTGGGGTCCATTCGAATTATTTTTCTTTTCTTAGTATTGAATATAGAGGAAGCGATTTCAGGGCTGATCCGGCTAGGAATTTGGACAGGGCTGCTAATCTTCCATTCATTTGCTGGACCTTTTTTACACAAGTCTGCTTTTTATATTGAGTATAGCCTGACATTTGTCTGGGTTTGCTTCTATGCCTCTTTGGGTTAACATGAATCTCAAGAACCTTCTGGTCTCTACTGCGAAGGTGTATTTTGAGGGGTTCAACCTCATTCCATACTTCTTTATTGTAGAGAATACTTCACAGAGGTCGGACAATAATGTCGCGTCCTCTTTGGTTTTGACAAGCATGTCGTCTACGAATACCTCTATGAGTTTTCCCAAATGAGAGGAAAATACTTTATTCATTAGTCGTTGGTATATAGCCCTCGCGCTCTTTAATCCAAAAGGCATTACCATGTAACAATAGTTGGCCTTTGGGGTTATGAACGTGGTCTTCTCTTGATCCGATTTGTGTATCTGAATTTGATTGTATCCCGAGTAGGCATCCATAAAGGACAGATATTGATAGCCTGAGGCTGAGTCGACCAGAGCATCAATACTGGGAAGGGGATATGGGTCCTTGGGACAAGCTTTATTGAGGTTGTTGTAGTCAACGCACATCCTCTACTTCTCATTTTGTTTTTTCACCAAAACAATGTTAGCTAGCCTTTAACCTCTCTTATGAATCCTGCTTTCAACAAGGCTTGTCCTTGCTCTTCCATAACCTGTTCCCTTTCTGGCCTAAGTTTCTGACGCTTTTCTTGGACAGGTCGGGAGCCGGGTACACTGCAAGTTTATGGGACACCAAGTTGGGATCTATGCTAGGCATGTCTGAGGCTTTCCAGGCGAAGAGGTCGGTATTTTCTCTTAGGAGCTCGACGAGTTATTCCTTAAGGTTCCCTTTTAGGTTAGCCCCTATATTTGTTGTCTTGTCTGGGTGTTCCCCGATCTGCACTTCTTCTGTCTTTCACCCAGGTTGGGGGCGTAGCTCCTCTCGAGTTCGGGTTCCACCTAGTTCAATTGCGTTGACTTCCTTGCTCCCCGCGTTGCCTTTTAAATTGAGGTTTTCATTGTAACATTTTTAAGCTAGCCTCTGGTCTCCTTTAATGGTGGCAATTCCTTCTTCTGTGGGGAACTTCATGCAGAGATGGGGTGTTGAGATGACAACTGCGAGTCGATTCAGGGTGGTTCGACCTATTAAAGTGTTGTAGGCCAAGTTTAGATCGACAACGATGTAGTCTATGTTTAGTGTCTTCAATCTAGTACCTTTTCCAAAAGTGGTGCATAGGGGGATGTAGCCTAGGGGACATATTGGCGTATCCCCTATGCCGAATAGGTTATCTGGGTAGGCTTTTAAGCCCTTTTGTTCTAGTCCGAGCTTGTCAAAAGCGGATTTGAACATAATGTTTGATGAAGTGTCTTAGTCTATCAGGGTTCTATGGAGGTTAGCGTTTGCAAGGATCGTTGTTATTACTATGGGATCGTCGTACCCAGGAGTACCCCTTTGACGTCTTATTTAGTGAATGAGATGGTAGGTAAGTTGGGTAGTTTAGTTGCCTCCCCGACTTGATTACCTCTTTGAGGTGCCTTTTGCGTGATGATTTTGATATCCCTCCTATAGTGAATCCCCCATTGATCATATGTATGTGTCGCTCTAGGGTCTGAGGTGGACACTCTTGTTGTCCTTCCTCTTCATCCCTCCTTCTTTTTCTTTGGTTGTCCGATCTGTTGGACAGGTACCTGTCTAACCGGCCTTCTCTAACCAACTTTTCTATGATATTTTTAAGGTTGTAACATTCATTAGTGGGGTGTCCATAGAGCTTATGATACTCGCAGTATTCTGTCCGACTTTCTGCCTTCCTATGCTTGATTGGGCGAGGAGGCGGGAGCTTCTCCGTATGACATATTTCTCTGTAGACATCCACTAGAAAAACTCTAAGAGGAGTATAATTGTTGTACTTTTGAGGCGTCTCTGTATTTTGTTCCTCTTTATTTTAGGCTCCTTCTCCTTCTCCCAAGCTTGATACGGCAGGCTTGCACGTGGGAATGGTTCCCTGAGTCGGGAATTTTCCCCCACATTGATGTATTTTTTCTACCCTTTTCTGAACTTCATTTAAAGAAGTCGGGTACTATTTGGATATTGATTGGGAGAAGGGTCCTTCTTTGGGACCGTTGGCTAGTCCCATGATCACGGCTTCAGTGGGTAGACATTGGATCTTCAAGCATGCCTTATTGAACATTTTCATGTAGTCCCAGAGGGTCTCTCTGGCCTCTTGTTTGATTCTTAGCAGACTCGGTGCGTGTTTTATTTTATCCTTTTGGATGGAGAACCTGGTCAAAAACTTCCTTGCCAGGTCATCAAAATAGGTTATTGACTTGGGAGGTAAGTTATCAAACCATTTCATGGCGGCTTTGGTCAAAGTGGTTGGGAAGGCCTTGCAGCGGGTGACGTCAGAGGCATCAGCTAAGTATATCTTTCTTTTGAAATTGCTGAGGTGGTGCCTAGGGTCGGTCATCCCGTCATAGAGGTCTATGTTGGGTGTTTTAAAGTTCAAGAGAACTTTGGTTTGCATGATTTCTTCTATGAATGGGTCTTCTCTACTAGAGGACTTTCTTCGTGATCCGCTCGGTTATTTCGATTGCGGAGGTCGGCTTCTAACTTCAAGAGTTTCTCTTCCAGCTTCCTTCATCGTTTCACCTCTCTTCACAGTTCCCGTTCTGCTTCTCGTTGTCATTCTACCTCGTACTCGAGTTGTTCAAGCCGATCTCGTTGGCCTCGGATGAACCTAATATTTCGGCTATTTCTAGAAGTTCTTCTTCTTCAGGGTGACGGACTTTCAAATGAATCCGTATTGGCTGGGAGTTTGATGATGGCCCTTCTCCATGAGGATCATGCGTCTGGTGTGGTGAAGGTAGTATAATGGCGTTGCCCTCTGGTTGGGGCTCGGCTTCAGATTTAGACGCCGTATGGCCATCTTCATGCTGGTGGTCCGCCATTATCAGAAGGTGACTTCCAGGTCCCAGGCAACGGTGCCAATGTTTCGAGGGTTACCTGAAATGTTGATTTGGGTCTAAGCGTGAGGTTTAGATCCTTTGTGTGGCAACATCCGACTTGTTAGTGTCGAGGTGCCGCCTGTCCGAGTTCCTCGTGAGGAGGTGGGGGTGGTACCTGCAAGAGACTCCGATGCTTAAGTTAGCAAGGGCTTTAAGCAGGGTTCTGTGTAGATTAGAACGTGAATATACCTGAGAGGTGTTAGTATATTTATAGTAGAATAGATAACCACATTTGTTGTAGAAGTTCCATCTTTATCTGACGGAGAACCGTCCCCTTTATCTTTGGGAGTTTATTGGGTTTTATCTTTTAGAAAAGATAGAGATAGTAGAAGAGATTCAGAGAGACATTTACTTATTTAGATAAGTAGAAGCCGATTCCCTTCGGCGTGTCCGACCTCTTAAAGAGGTCGGCTATTCGATAGAGGTCACTTTTTAAGGTGGACCTTTTATCTTTGTTAGGCCTGGCTTTATAATTTAGATTAGAGTATCAATATTTATTATTCCATAATAATGTTAAATTGAATAAACGTTTTATATATATATATATATATATATATATATATATATATATATATATATATATATATGGTGAATTATATGATAAAGATATAATTTTACAGATCTTTTTTTTATGGGATAAAAGAGTGATTAAAAAAGATAGGACCCACACTTTGAATAACAATAAAATAATAAAAAATAACTATAAAAAAAATTATTTTCTCTCTCTATATCACTCCAATCTATATAGTAGAGTGCCTCTGCTACATTTGATAGAAATAAATTTCACGAAAATTTTTAAAGGGGTGTACGAGGAGATATTTTGTGTACCTTTAATTTACATGAACACATTGGCCACTATTAAGGTGATATGCTAAATTACGTAGACGAGGACATGTTATATTATATTGTTGTTAAGATCAAGAATGTAACATTAGTTATCAATTAGTCATGTACTTATTTAAAAATTCAAAGTAATGACCAATACCGTAATACATTAATTAAACCAAATATGTGATTAAAACTATGATAAAAACTATTGAATGTTTTCTGTGTTGTGAGACCTCTCACACAACTCGTAAGCATGGCACTTTTATGTTTAGCACATAATATATCTACATTTTTAATTCATTAAACAAGAAAATGATATTACCTCTTTATTTCATCAACTTCAACACAATTCAAGAGAATGTGTAGATAAATCAAACTCAAATCCAAAAACATTAACCACCTAGTTTGTTTCATTCCGCTAACAACACCAGGTTAGTTAAAGATAGATAATGTTAGTTCAAATGAGCTTTAATTGTGTTTATCATTATGACCAATTCTTGTACGACTCGATGGACGTGAGGCTCAAAGTAGAAGGAACAAAATGAGTTATCTCTTTTGATAATCTCACACACTGATCCTTCTATCTTGACCCTGTTTTTAACCATCTCTTATAAAAACTTATTTGATGCACCACAGGATATATCCATTAATATTGCATAGGACTACACACTCGTGCTTATTATGCCAAGTGAATTGGTAGATGTTCAATGACATTAAAAAAAAGGTGCAAAGATTGGATTCTTTCTAACTTACACAGGATGAGTGGGATGCATTATTTTGTAACAAGGAGATTTTTTATAGAAAGTGTTAGTGAACGTAAATCTTTAAAAAATTGTCTCAACTCTGTCAACAACTTTCAAATATCATTATAAAAAAAATGTTGAGCACTGTCGAATTTAACGTCGCACATTAACGTCAGTTTTTTTACGGATTTATTGACGGTTTAGGTATGAAATTCATCAGGTAAAATCATTACCGGTGGATTTTTGTTTATGACGATAAATTCGCAGATAATAATTGGAGGAAAAACGAAAAAAATTGGTCCGAAATATAGCATAAGATTTACCATTGGATTATTCCGACGGTAAACATGTTTAATGGAATGGTGCGTTTTGATAAATTCGACGGTAATCGTACCCTAAATTCGAACTGTGAACCCTCTTCTCCTTCATTTCAACTTTCTCCCTCTCACTCTCTCTCTATCTATTTAATCTTTCACCTCCCACTCTCTCTCTAACTCTCTCATCTCTCATCTCTCATCTCTATCAACACCTCTCCGGCAGCTGTTGTCCTCTCCGGTAGCCCCCTCCGAAGGCACATTCTCATGGTTTTGCTGCCGCTGCTACTGGAAACACTTCTGCCGCTGCTTTTGCTTTTCTTCTCCTACTACTCTTCTTCTCGGCACCGGCATAGGAGGAAGGTCAAAAGCTCCTGCTCAGTCATTCCCTTCCCTTGTTAAAGTTCATTTCAGGTAATGATTCTGAACTTCTAAAATAGAATTAAGGTCTGAGCTTATTTGTTATTATAAAATAGTATTTGTGTTGATTATTATTGATTTGTGTTGATTATTGTTGATTTGCGTTGATTTGTGTTGATTATTCAGGTTGATTAGTGAAGTTTTCATTATATTTTTATTATTGTTCATTTAATTTGTTCTTAATCTTTAACTTGAAAATTATTTTTTGGTGCTTTAATTTTTTTAAATTGCTTACCGCTTCAATTAGGTGATAATTTAGAATCAGTTAGAGAGTTTATAAAAATTAGTTCAACATGATGTTATGTTTCTTGAATTTGAATTTGAATTTATTTGGACTGCTTTGTGTTTTAATTGAGTTTTGATTGATATTGTGAATTGAGGTTGGTTGGATTTGTGGGAACCGTAAAGATAGATATATCTCCAATTTTAGGAGAGGTTATGTCCAATTTTTTTTGAAATAATATAAATATTGAAGGATTTATGTGGTATATATGCTAATTAGTGTTAATTAGTATTCTCTTTGTAGACATGATGACAAGTAGCAGAGGTGTCACGAGTCGGTCTCGTGGTCATGGTAGAAGGAGGGTTTCCACTATCGGTAACCGAGGGGCTTCTCAGTCATCGCCTTCTACTCCGACTATTTTGCCCTGTGACGTCATAGGCGGGTCCACTGGACCAGCAGTTCATCATGGTCCCTGAACCCCAATTATGTGGCTCCGTTTGCTACGCCCCCACCTTTGTCCCCTACAACTCCTGCGACAAAGACCGCGGTGGGTGATTCTTTTAATGCGTCCTAGCCAGATGCCTTGGAACAGACTTTTAAGTTTCATGGATTCGTATTCGGGATACAACCAAATCAAGATGCATTGACTTGATAAGGACAATATGGCATTTATAACGCCAGGCGGGACTTACTGTTATAAGGTCATGCAGTTCGGGCAAAAGAATGCAGGAGCAACGTACCAAAGGATGATGAACAAGGTCGTCAGTGATCATACCGGCAAGTCAGTAGAGGTCTACGTAGATGACATGCTAGTAAAGACGGTCAAACCGAGCAACCTGGTAACCGACCTGAAGGTCATCCTTGATTCACTCCATAGGCATAGCATGATGCTAAACCCCCTGACGTGCGCATTTGCCATGGAAGCAGAGAAATTCCTTGGATTCATGATCATACAGAGAGGAGTAGAAGCTAACCCGGACAAGTGTGAAGCCGTTCTTCACATGATAAGCCTTGGATGCGTAAAGGACGTACAAAGATTGGCAGGGAGGTTGACAGCCTTATCTCGTTCCTCGGCCCCTCGAGAGCCAAAGCGCTACCTTTCTTTAACTTGATGAAGAAGGGGATGGCCTTCGAATGGACCCCGTCTTATGAAGAAGCCTTTAACCATTTTAAGCCTGGTTTTGTTAGAACCCCCTATCTTCGAAAAATAAAAAAGATGGGAGACGTTGTACCTGTACCTGGTAGTCACGAATGAGGCCTTAGCGGCCGCCTTGGTTCGAGAAGAGGGCAAACAACAACAGCTTGTATATTTCATAAGTAAGGTGCTCCAAAGAGCGGAGCTGAGATATACAAGGCTGAAAAAAATAGCTTTTGCCTTGTTGATCTCATCTCAGAGATTGAGGCAATATTTTTAAGGGCACTCAATCACTCTGGAAACTGACCAAGCGATCTGACAAATCCTGTAGAAGCCTGATCTAGTGGGAGAAATGATGACTTGGGCAATAGAGTTGTCTCAGTATGATATCCAGTACGAACCCCAGCATGCCATCAAAGCACAAGCAATGGTGAATTTCTTGGTTGAGGTAAACGAGTAATGCTCCTAAGTTGCTGGTCACACGATGGAAGCTCCATGTAGACGGAGCCTCCAACCAAGCATTCGAAGGAGCCAAGATCATATTGGAAAACTCAAAAGGCATGACCTACGAGTAGTCTATTAAATTTAAATTTTTAGTCTCTAACAACCAAGCCAAATATGAAGCTCTAATAGGAGGCCTAATGCTGGCCAAAGAGGTCGGAGTGTCAAGACTCGAAGGTCAACAGTGACTCACAAGTTGTGACGGCCCAATTGAATGGCATGTACCAAGCACAAGACTCGTTTCTACAAAGAAACTTGGAAAGAACCAAGTAGCTGTGCAAAAAGTTCGAAGAGATCATTGTCTAGCATGTGCCTAGGGAAAGGAATGCCAGAGCATATCTCTTGTCAAAATTGGCGAGCACCAAGCCCGGGACGGGAAACCAGTCTTTTATCCAAGGCCTGATAAGGGAACCATCGGTAACCTGTGCTTGGCTCAAGTTCAAGAGGAAAATCCCTCATGGATTAATCTGATCCAACATTTTCTTGAGAAAGTAGACTTGTCGGGGAACAAGAAAAAAAGCCAAGGTTGTGAGAAGGGAGGCTTCCAAATACACACTGGTGCAAGGACAACTATACAAGAGAGGGCTCAACCAACCCTTGCTGATGTGCTTGCGGCCCAATCAGATGGATTATGTCATGTGAGAAATGCATGAAGGGTGTTGCGGACACCACATTAAGGAAAAATCCTTAGCTCAAAAGTTTGTTAGAGATGGCTACTATTGACCCCCCCATGATGGCTAATGCTTGCGAGTTCGTTAAGAAGTGCAGAAGGTGCTAAGAAAATGCTAACTTTCACAACACACCGACAGAAGAGCTAAGCTTCGTTTTGGCCCCATGCCCTTTTTCCAATAGGGATTCGATCTGCTGGGCCCCTTCCCGATGGCCCCGAGACAGTCAAGTATCTAATTGTAGCCATTGATTATTACACCAAATGGGTGGATGCTGAACTGTTGGCAAGCATATCATTCGCGAACTGCCAAGAAATACTTTGGAGGTAGGTGATCGCGAGGTTTGAATTCCTGAGATTGTGGTGTCGAATAAAGGAACACAGTTTTTTGATAAGAAGTCCGGAGAGTTCCTGTCAGGCCATGGAATCAAACAAAAGTTCTAGTCCATAGAACACCCCATTACAATGAACAAGCCGAGGTGGCGAACAAGGTCATTCTGACTGGGCTGAAGAAACGCTTGGATTAGAGGAAGGGCTCTTGGACAAACGAGTTAGCTTCGGTCTTGTGGTCCTATAGAACAACAGTATAATCCTCTACTAGGGAGATGCCTTTTCAGCTTACTTGTGGTGTGGATGTGGTGATCCCTAGGGAAATTAGAGAATCTAGCCCGAAACTGCTCCTCGGGGGAAGTGACAAAGCAGCTAAGAAGGACCTGATAGACAAGACCAGGGAGATGGCCCACTTGTCGAAAGCAGTGCTGAAGCATAAGTTAGCACTGCGCTACAATTGCAAGGTCCAAAAAAAAGGTTTGAGGAAAGCGACCTGGTGCTACGACGCAACAATATCGGTCCGCCAACCCGGGGAGAAGAGAAGCTCTCCCCCAATTGGGAAGGACCCTACAGGATAAAAGAAGTGCATGGAAAGGGCGCCTATAAGTTGGAAGCAGTTAAACAGGAAGGAGATTCCGAGGACTTGGAATGTAACGAACCTTAGGAGATGTTACTCCTATGGACTTGATGATCTCTCGTCCAACCGGTTATCTTTCTTCTCTCTCAAGCTCGTTTGATATCTCTACTTTCATTTACTTTGTTTTACTTTTCAGAATTTACCTGTATTATCATGAGTTATTAAATAAGGGGCATCACATCGGCCCGATAACAAAAAGAGTTCAAAGAAATATTACAAGTTCTAAAGCATGTCATTTCCTTGGGATATCAAAGATCTTGCCATCTTGAATCATTTTAAAGGCACCAACATTGGAAGTGTCAAAGTTGGGAGCAAGAAAAGAGATTTTGGCCTTGATCGCTTCCTCGGTAGCAACTGTGGTGTCCCGGGCATCCTTGAGGATCTCATTATTTTGCTTTTTCACGTTCGCGGTCTCCTGGCTAGCAGAGTCCACCAATATCACGGCCTCTGCTAGGTTCTCCTCCAACTCTTTCACTTTGTTTTCTGCCACGGTGGCCCGACCTTGTGCATTATTAAGTTGCTTGGAGAAGAAGAGGTCTCGGTCAACGAGGGAATTTATCTCTTCACTCGCCTCCTTCACCTTCTTCTCCCCCTTGACAAGTCAGGTCCTTAGGGCTTCCCCATTAGCTTTCAAGTTAGCAATATCTCTTTGGGTAGCTCTATGTTTTTCCTCTAGAACCTGGCACGGAGCCAAGACTAGTTCCACCTTTCTGGCAATGGTGGCAGCCCAAAAAAGACTCCAATACATCCACCTTGCCTGAGGGCCAAATCCTCATCCCGAAAGAAATCCTCAGTACCTAGCAAGAGCTCGGAGTCAATAAAGAACCTCACATCAAACTTTTCCCCACCACAATGAGAACTTGCCTTGAGCTTGAGTTAGTTTTCCTCTTCTTGGAGTTGGGGGCGACGATCACTTCTATCTCTGACTCAATTACAACCCCTTTAGTGTGAATAGCCTCGTCAGTAGCAATGTTCCCGAGAGGTGTCTCGGTCGGAGGCCGCAATTGAGGTTCACCCTCGCTGATCGGGGGAGCCTCGGGTTCGAGGGTAGGGGTGTCCGAGCTATCCTCATCATCTCCGAGAAAAAGATGAGTCATCATACAGCTTAAAGAATATGCTTGGCAGCCATCCCAACTGCAAAAGAAGAAGAAAGTAAAGTTATGAAATTGGAAGCAAAACAGCAAGGCACAGGATGGAAAAACGGAAGAACAACAATAAAGGATAGGATCTTACCCACACAATTGTGACCAGCCTCCTAGTCACCCATTAAGAAATGGGGATTGGGGTTATTAGAATCCAAAATCGCCAACTGTAACATCCTAACTTTTAGCACCTCATGATCCTACCAAAAGCGATATATTACTAACCTAATTCCTTTTATTATCTATTTAATATTGAGCCTTTACGCATAAAACTATCGATGGTTTTACTAAAACTTATAACCTTTCCAACAAGAATAAACAACACATATTCACATACTTAATATTAATAATACATTGTAATATCACATACAAAAGCAATTACAAAACCTACCCCCTCTTAATAAAACTCTAACTGACAATGCGAGGGAAAAAAAATAAATTCTAGCAACTCAACTCGTAAACATATTCCTCTATGCTCCCGCAACTTCGCAATAAGCCTTCGCACCTGTAGCTAAAAGGGGTGGAGATAAGGAGTAAGAACTGGTGAGTTCTTAGAAGGGTCGGGGTTAGAAGTTAAGTTCATTATCCAAATTTAAAACTCTTGATTTCCTTATAAAAGTTTTACGCAAAATGACATTTCATATATTTCACCGCTTACTAAGAAACCATTTTAACCAAAGCCTACTGCTGGTCCTTCCAATCATGGCCTTTGTCCCAAATCAAATCAACTCGGTCTCTTGTCCAAATTAAATCAACTCGGCTTACGACCCAATTCAACACGAATCACCATCAAAACTCAATCACAAAATAGAATCAATCATAGACACAAACAATGCAAGACAAACACAAATCAGAAGGCAATTACAGAACATAGAATCTAATCACAAGCATACACAATCATGAAAACAAAATCACAACAAATATGTGCAAACAAGTATGATGCATGTCTAGTCCTATACAGGCCATGAGCTCATGTGTCAGTTTGTTGCCCGATTCCCGACACTGGTCCTGAGATAAGCGTTTCGTACCGCCGTCCTTATCTCAACTAACATCCCCTCCATGAGCGTTACACATAGCCGTCCTCATGGGGGAACCTTCTTTACAGTCTCCAGTGAGCGTTACACATCGTCGTCCTCACTGAGTCGTCCCTATAGTATCAACGTCCCCTCCATGAGCATTACGGATCGCCGTCCTCATGGGGGAACCTTCCTTTCGGTCTCTAGTGAGCGTTACGCATCGTCGCCCTCACTGAGCCGTCCTTATAGTGTCAAGTGAGCATTACGTATCGTCGTCCCCACCAGACACTTGACACTAAGGTCCAAACAACACTCAATTTCTTTTCAATCTTTGCTTTCTACTCTACTGCCGTAGAGATCCCTTTAATTAATACCTTCTTTTCTATTTGCTCTACTATAGCAGAAGTTCATTAAAATCTTTTAGTTTTTGTTCTCTGCTTTCCTATGGCAATCAGTCTTTTAATGTCTTTTTATCTTTGGTCTCTGCTCTTCTTTGGCTGAGATCTGCTCTCTTATGGCAAATATCCATTTAGTTAATACATTCTTTTCTTTTTCATCTTTCTTTTCATTTTCTTACTTCTTTTCTTTCTCTCTTTCTTTTTTCAATCTTTTAATTCTTTATCATAACTCAACTTCACATTCTTCCGTCACCTTTTTCTAAGTATCTTATGAAAAAGAATTGAAAAGTACTTTAATTAAGTCTGCATTCTTTAAAGTTTTTAAGATTACTCTGATTGCTCTTCTCTAATATATAATAATATTAATAATATCTTTACTCGATAATATTCTTAATAAAATAATATTAATATAAATAAAATATTTTAAATAGTAAATAAATAATATATTTATATCTTTTCTTAAAACTTAGTTTATAAAATCTTACTTTTAAACTTTTATCAATTACTTTCTAAATCACGAATATTTCAATGTTCCACTTTTTAATCTCAATATTTTATAAAATTATATTCAAATGTTCAATTATTTTCATATTTATAAAAATAGTTTGAACTTTTATAAAATATCTATTTTAACCCTAAACTTTACTTGTTACCCAAAATACCAAAAAAACGTACATAATTATAAAATTATCTTCAATTTTTTATTAAATTATTATTTCATTCTCAAATATAAATCTTAATTCTCCGATTATAACTTTATCAAAAAACTGAATCTCATTTCTAAAATTTTTCAATTTTTCAACTTGAGTTTAAGTCCATTTTTTTAAGCTTTATTATTACTGATATTTTTTTAATTTTTAATTTAATATTTCAAATACCAAATTTCACCAATTTTCTCAAAAATATCATATCACAACAGTCCCAAAATCATTAAAACAACCACCGCTGAGCTATTTTTCAAAGCCAAATCAACAAATCACAAGCAACAACAATAATTCAAAATAAACTCATTCACAGTCAAACAATTATCAAACAAATTAACATTCACTTATCAAGTTCATATTTAATTATAAGGTTACCAAATTCTACCTCCATACAAAATTAAAATATTCGAGGTTATGAAGAAGCTTTTTGACTGAGCTGTCGAAAAAAAATATCAGAAATTGTCTGTGCCTCTTAGAACTCTAGTTTGTCGAACTTAAAGGGAAGGAAAACTATTTCACCTCAATATTTATCGGACAAAAATAACACCAATATATAAAAAAAAAAGATACGACACTTTTATCGGATTAGATTTTTTATTGAAGTTACAAATCTCAAGAAATCGAGACCGGAAAGTTGGATATTCCACGGTCCTCACCCACAGTTCACACTCTGTTTCTTTTTCTTAATGGTTCAGTTGATATATATATGAGAAGAAAGATGATGACGGTGATTAATGAAAGAAAGAAAGTATATATATGTTACTAAGTATCCACATGTCATGCTTATATATACATGCATACCATCCCCATTTTAATTTCTTTCTTTTACTTTCGTATTGGTTTGAGCCAAGTAAATGAATCCACGTTTTATATATATATATATATATATATATATATATATATATATATATATATATATATATATATATATATATATATATATATCATGCTCAATTTTTCTTTCTTCATTACCTTAAAGGCTTCGGCCACTTTTTTTTCTTTTGAACGTTAATAATAATAATAATTCTTTTATCTTTTTTAAAATATCTCATTATAATAAAAATTATTTAAAAAATCTTAGTGAATTTTAAATTTATAATATTATAAAAGTTTAATTTAATTATTTTTAAAAAATAATTTTAATTTTTTTAAAAAAATGATAAATCATGAATAATTCATTATTTAATTTTTAAAAATTTACGTCGTTATATTCTATCTACCTTACAAAAATTTTTGTCTTCAAAAATTATACATTCAACAAATTCGAACTCAAGTCAAAGAAAATTGGGTTCATGAAGAGTAGTACAAACAAGCAGAGGTACACAGAAACAATAAGGTTTGATCGAAAAATGTCAAATCATATATGAGAAAATTCAAAGTAAGAAATTCCAATGAAGATAATGAAAAAGATATAGCACAAGTTCGTGTAGCGTGAATAATGATTACACTTTAAAGCTGAGCTAACTTCGTAATCTCTAACGTCCCCAAATTCCGCAATTCGTATTATCTATTACTTCTATTTCGTCTATGTAAATCCATTAGTTGTTTCTATATACACAAATCATCAATATTAAGTTGGCCAGACCTTATACCATGAGAGATGCAACAATTGACTAATAGCATTAATCAATAGACAGTCATGCATCTGAAACTCAAACTCTTGTCATTAGGACAAGTCCTACTGCATTACAAATGCTCAGAGTATGCAGTGAAGCATAGTCGGTTCATTCCCAAGACTCTAACAAGAACGAACTGCTCTGATACCATAATATAACACCCTAACTTTTAGCACCTCATGATCGTACCAAAAGCGAGGTGTTACTAACCTAATTCCTTTTATTATCTATTTAATATTGAGCCTTTACGCATAAAACTATTGATGGTTTTACTAAAACTTATAACTTTTCCAACAAGAACAAACAACACATATTCACATACTTAATATTAATAATAAATTGTAGTATTACATTCAAAAGCAATTACAAAACCTACCCCTTTGAATAAAACTCTGACTGACAAGGCGAGAGAAAAAAAAAATAAATTCTAACAACTCAACTCGTAAATATATTCCTTTGTGGTCCCACAACTTCGCAATAAGCCTTCGCACCTGTAGCTGAAAGGGGTGGAGATAGGGGGTAAGAATTGGGGTGTTCTTAGCAGGGTTGAGGTTAGAAGTTAAGTTCATTATCCAAATTTAAAACCCTTATTTTCCTTATAAAAATTTCATGGAAAATGATATTTCATACATTTCAACACTTACTAAGAAACTATTTTAACCAAAGCCTATTGCTGGTCCTTCCAATTACGGTCTTTGCCCAAATAAAATCAACTCGGTCTCTGCTCCAAATTAAATCAACTCGTCCTACGGTCCAATTCAACACGAATCACCATCAAAACTCAATCACAAAACAAAATCAATTATAGGCACAAACAATGCAAGACAAACACAAATCAGAAGGCAATTATAGAATATAGAATCATCACAAGCACACACAATCATGAAAACATAATCATAACAAGTATGCGTAAACAAGTATGATGCATGTCTAGTCCTATACAGGCCATAAGCTCATGTGTCAGTTTGTTGTCCGATTTTCGACACTGGTCTTGAGATAAGCATTTCGTATCGCCGTCCTTATCTCAGCCAACGTCTCCTCCTTAAGCGTTACGCATCGCCGTTCTCATGGGGGAACCTTCTTTATGGTCTCCAGTGAGTGTTATGCATCACCGTCCTCACTGAGCCATCCCTATAGTATCAATGTCCCCTCCATGAGTGTTACGCATCGCCGTCCTCATGGGGGAACATTCATTTCGGTCTCCAGTGAGTGTTACGCATTGCCGTCCTCACTGATCCGTCCTTATAGTGTCAAGTGACCGTTACGTATCGCCGTTACCACGAGACACTTTGCATTAAGGCCCAAACAACACTCAATTTTTTTTCAGTCTTTGCTCTCTACTCTACCGCGGTAGAGATCCCTTTAATTAATACCTTCTTTTCTATCTGCTCTACTGTAGTAGACGTTCATTAAAATCTTTTAGTCTTTGCTCTCTACTCTCCTGTGGTAGTCAGTCTTTTAAAGTCTTTTTATCTTTGGTCTCTGCTCTCCTGTGGCAGAAATCTGCTCTCTTGTGGCAGATATCCCTTTAATTAATACATTCTTTTCTTTCACATCTTTCTTTTAATTTTCTTACTTCTTTTCTTTCTCTCTTCTTTTCTTCAATCTTTTAATTCTTTATCGTAACTCAACTTCACATTCTTCCCATCCCTTATGTTTCCCTAAGTATCTTAAGGAAAAGAATTGTAAAATACTTTAATTAAGTATGCATTCTCTAAAACTTTTAAGATTACTCTGTTTGCTCTTCTCTAAGATATAATAATATTAATAATATCTTTACTCGATATATAAATAAGATATTTTAAATAGTAAATAAAAAATATATTTATATCTTTTCTTAAAACGTAGTTTATAAAACCTTACTTTTATACTTTTATCAATTACTTTCTAAATCACGAATCCTTTAATGTTCCATTTTTTAACCTCAATATTTTATAAAATTATATTCAAATCTTTAGTTATTTTTATATTTATAAAAATAGTTTAAACTTTTATAAAATACTCATTTTACTCCTAAATTTTACTTTTTACCCGAAATACCTAAAAAACATATATAATTATAAAATTAACTTCAATTTTTTTATTAAATTACTATTTTATTCTCAAATATCAATCTTAATTTCCTAATTATAACTTTATGAAAAAAATGAATCTCATTTCAAAAATTCTTCAATTTTTCAACTTGATTTTTAAGTCCATTTTTTTAATCTTTACTATTACCGATTTTTTCTCAATTTTTAATTTAATCTTTCAACTATCAAATCTCACCAATTTTCTCAAAAATATCATATCACAACAGTCCCAAAATCATTAAAACAACCACCGCTGAGCTAGTTTTCAAAGCCAAACGAACAAATTACAAGCAATAACAATAATTCAATATAAACTCATTTAAACTCAAACAATTATCAACTAAATCAACATTTACTTATCAAGTTCACATTTAATTATTATAAGATTATCAAACCCTACCTCCATACGAAATCAAAATACTCGAAACTATAGAGAAGTTTTTTGACCTAGCTATCGAAGAAAAAATGTCAGAAATTGTCTGTGTCTCCTAGAACTCCAGTTGACTGAACTTAAGGAGAAGGGAAGCTATTTCACCGTTAACTTCTACCAGACAAAAATAACACCAACGTATAAAGAAAAAAAATACAAACACTTTTATCGAATTAAATTTTTTATTGAAGTGAATTGGACAATTTCAATTTTAGATATTACAACACACTCATACTACATATTCACTAACACAATATTTAAAGATTTATATTCAACATTTAGTATACTAACCAAAATTTAAACGCAAGTACAATATATTAAAAGGCATATAATTTAACCAATTAAATTAGGCTTTAGTTATAATGAGCCAAGTTTCAATTTTTCTTTCTTCATTATCTTAAAGGCTTCGGCCACTTTTTTTTTTCTTTTGAACGTTAATAATAACAATAATAACAACGATAACAATAATAATAATAATAATTCTTTTATTTTTTTTAAAATATCTCATTATAATAAAAATTATTTAAAAAATCTTAATGAATTTTAAATTTATAATATCATAAAAATTTAATTTAATTATTTAAAAAAAAACAATTTTAATTTTTTTAAATAAAATGATAAATCATGAATAACTTATTATTTAATTTTTAAAAATTTATATCGTTATACTAACAAGACATCGGCGATCTGTTGGTTCTACCAACCTAATCCATCATAAGTCACTTTTATTAAGTAATTAGAGCTGGCATCAAAGTTCCAATAGGTCAGTATGCGCCTTTCTCCCTCAAGGGTAAAAAAGCGTGACGACCTCAAGCTGACCTTACTTTGAAGAAAGTTTTTATAAAATCATGGAATGAATCTTCAAAGAGACCGAAGATTTGCCGGTTTTGCACAGCTCAGAAGGAAAGGTACCCCTTTTTATGCCTGCCCTTTTGGGAGGGATTTGTAAATAAGAAAAAGAAGATGAAAACTTCGACGGAGGACGAGAGCTCCAGGTACTCGCAAACCATTTCGAAGCACCGGATAGTTGCCCAACTGTTTGGATGAAGTTGTGAGGGAGCAACGTCACACCGATTAAGAGGCCAATGACAAATAGAGAAAAAGAAAGACGAACTCTCAGAATTGTGAACATGGGCTTGTACACCCACATCCAGTTGGGAAGCCTCGAGGTTGAGTTGACAAACACGTTCATCGGGGCCCAGCACAAAAACAATATAGTTGGCCTCCTCGAGACCACTGATGAGGGAAAATCGATTCCACACAAACTAACCGGCAAGTGTACCGGGTCGCATCAGGTAGTAAAACTCATGAAAGTGAGGTCGATCCCACAGGAATTGATGGATTAAACAACTTTAGTATGGTGATTAGTCTAGTTAAGCTAATATTGATGATTTGAGTGAAATTGGATTAACAGAAAGTAAATTGCCAGAAATCTAAAGTGCAGAATGTAACTTGCTTGAAAAGTAAATGACAGAAAGTTTAAATGACTGAAACATAAAGTGCAAGAAATTAAAAGAACTGAATCTTAAATTGTAAGAAATGTAAATAACTGAATCTTAAAGTGCAGGAAACTAAAATAGCAGAAACTCAAATGGCAAGGAAACTTAAATTGCATGAATTATAAAAGAAATTGGGTGCAGGGAATCAAAACAGAAATGAACAATGTAAATTGCAGTGAAATAAGAGATCTAAATTGAAGAAAAATTCAAAGAAAATGATTCATCGGGGATTGGAGATATCATAATCCTTCATGAATCAAATGGGTCTCAACTCCTTTCTCAATCATATTGGTAGATCTATGGCAGACTGAAATTGATTGGATCCCAATTTCTTGGTAATCCAATCTCTCTAATCACAATCAATCTTGCCAATTCCTTGATATAATTGTCATGAGAAGAGATTAAGTGCATATCTCTCATCCATAAGCCACACTAACTCTCAGGATCTCAATTCCTCCCGAATGATGTTGATCAAGAGAGTAGTGAAGGATGGAGCTCCAATTCTAATGTAGGTAATTCCACTTTCGAGGCTCACACCCACATTCAATTGAATTAAACCCCCTTCCGAAGTGAATAATTCACAATCAAAGCAGAAGATACCCAATAGCTACACAATTGAATTGAGAAGAAGAAGAATTTCATTGATTCATTGGAATTACAATAGAGCTCCTCCCCCTTATGAAATTAGGGTTTAGTTCATCATTGCTCTAGTACAAAAAAGAAAGAAAAGAAAGTGCAGAAAAGTTGCAGAAAAGGAAAAAGAAAAAAATGAAAATGAGTGCAGAGTTTCCCAAATTAGGATCTCTCACTCTCCTCGATCTGCTAGCCTAGCTAACCCCCTTAATAAATCAAATTGTTCTCTATTTATACACTTTCCAATTCAGTCTTCAAGTACTTGGATTAGGCTTTTTGGCCTTTGTTGAAGTGATTTAGAATGGGTCCGTGTTGGTACTTGAACTTGCTTCAGGAGAACGTAGCGTTCTCAAAGACAACGTAGTGCTCGTTCACTGACGCGCACGCGTGACCCACGCATGCGCGTTTTTGAGCATTTTGGCATATCAGCGCATACGCGTACACCCATGCCAACGCGTCCCTTGGTAGCGCTCTCTTTGAGAGTGTAGCGTTCGCGCCAAGAACGCTACCCCACGCGTACGCGTCACTTACGCGTACGAGTGGATTTCAAAACATCACATCCAAGCTGCAGCATCATACACACGTTTGCGCAACCCATCATATATATCACACCCACGCGTACACGTCATGCACGCGTATGCGTCGATGGCAAATCTTCAATCCCATTTTTGAAAGTGTCGCAGGAGCTCGTTGAAAGAGAGCGTAGCATTCTTGGCTTGCGAGCGTTACTCACACCCACACGTACGCGTCATACACGTGTACGCATCATGCACGCATACGCGTGGATCTTCCAAAATGCGTGTTCTATGCGTGCGCATTCTGTACGCGTGCGCGTCGCTGGAGAACATGGCGCTCTTTGAAAGTGAGCGTAGTGCCATGACTTATGGTGCAGTAGAATGTAGCGTTCTCCAATTGAACGTAGCGTTCTTCTGCCATGCTTCTTTCTCTGCTTCTTCTTTGAATCTGTCATCAATCAAACAAGCAATCAAAGCCTAACCAAAATCATAAGATTTTGCATCATTCATAATAATCAAATAATTCTTTCATAAATCTCATGATAATGCATAAAATTAACAATGTTTGATTGAATCAAGACAAGCATGAAATTTCAATCCAATCACTTATTTATTGTGCAAGAAAGTGCATGAAACCTAATAAAAACAAGTAAAATGCTAGTAAAACTAGCCTAGGATGACTTGCCATCACACACCCCCGGATAACGCCCCCGAGTTGCGAAGCTCTTGTAAATCCTCCACAATCACCATGGAGAATGTGCTCATGACGTCGGTGGTACACCAGACATAACGATTCACAGGAGGTCGTTGTGCCATACCTACAGTGGGGACACCAGTTATGTTAAAATCTTGAGAAGTTGGAAGCTCAGGTTAAGCCAAAACTAAAACTAAGTTCTCCTACGTAATTACTATCATATACCGTACTATTTCCAGGCCTAAATCCAAAAAGAGACATCTATGGCACTCCCTTAAGGGCTATCTTAGGCACTAGTTCCATATAGGCAAAGCAGTAAAAATGCAGCAGCAATGGCAAAGTGCAGCGGCAATGACAGAAAAAAGCATTAAAGTGGGCAAAATAAACATAAAAGAATGCTCACATACTAGTATTTAAGATGAGGAGGACGAAATGAAAATGGCAGGGGAAATGAAAATCATGAATGATGTAGGAAAATGAGTAGTAATTACGGGAGAAGAAGACAGAAAAATGATAAAGAGAGGGTAGCATTTAAGTAAAAATGAAGGAGAAATATGAGTAATGGCAAGGAGCAGTTACAAAGAAGAAAAAGTAACTGAAAGTGGAGAGAAAGAAGCGTGAAGAGGCGAGGGTCCTAATAGACCTTTCTCTATACTTTTAAATCACTCATAAAGAGCATTAAATGCTCTGTGCACAAAAATCAAAATAATACCCAAAAGTAATGGTTGGGGGCGGCTCACGCGCACTAGAGGCGTGAATCTTACAAACGAAGTCTTGAGTAGGGAAAGATAACTGCACAAGGAGATACGAGTAAGATGAACGCACCAACCGCGATCCTCACGACTTGCCATGTTTGGGGCATTATTATAGCCCAACCCAATACAGGCCAGAGGTCCATTTGGCGGATTACCGATCCGTACAAGACAAAGTGACCCATGTGTCACACCACTTCCTGGGAAAGACTTGGACAGCTGGTGGAAACTTCCAGTCGAATAGGCCCAACGAAAGGGCCCATCTGAGTAAAAAGGTATAAAAGGGGAAGGACCTACCCTCCCCTAAGGTATATCATCTTTTCACCCTAATTAGCCGTCATTTGTTACGAGCACTTACTTTAGCCTCGAAGTGTCCTTACAGGTGGTCTCACCTTCCAACCTACCGACGATCGCGGCTTCTTTCCCCCTCGTCAGGCTCGCACTCAGGTCCAGATTCTCAACACCCTACCGTTGCTCACACCCATCTGTGCAACCGAACAGTCTTTATAATTTAAAAATTCGTAATTATGTTGGGTTTTTATATTAGATAAAGATCTTTAATTAGATTTTTTTAATATTTTATTAACATTTATTTTAATATTTGATGTAGGATGAATTATAAAATATTTTCAAAATAAAATATTTTAGAGTATATTTTGTAAAAAATATAATTATTAAGGATTTATTTTAAAAAATTATTTAATATAATAATTTAATTATAAATTTTTACACTATAAAAACTTGATTAAAAAATAATAAAATATAAGAACTAATAAAATATTTTAAAAAAATTATTATTATATTATATATATTTTGTCAACAACAACAACAACAACAACAACAACAAAGTCTTGTCCCACTAAGTGGGGTCGGCTACATGAATCAAACGACGCCATTGTGCTCTGTCGTGTATCATGTCTACAGAGAGACCGTTTACATGTAGATCTCATTTGACCACCTCATGGATGGTCTTCTTAGGTCTTCCTCTGCCTTTCGCCCTTTGTCCATCTTCCATCTCATCCACCCTCCTGACTGGATGTTCTATCGGTCTTCTTCTCACATGTCCAAACCACCTGAGACGCGATTCAACCATCTTTTCCATAATGGATGTGCTCTGTGAGTACTTCGAAGACTAATGTGAAAAGGTGTGGACTTAAGGATGATCCTGGTGCAATCCTATACCAATAAGAAATTCCTCTATCACACCACATTGAGTCTTCACACTAGTTGTGGCCCCATCAAACATGTTTTTAATTGCCCGAATATATGCGATCCTTACTCTCATCTTTTCTAAAACCTTCCATAAGACCTCCCTTGGTACCCTATCATACGCTTTTTCCAAATCAATAAACACCATATGTAGATCCCTTTTATTACTACGATACCTCTCCATCATCTTTCTTAATAAGTATATCATTTCAGTGGTAGATCTGCTTGGCATAAATCCAAATTGGTTCTCTGTTACTTGTGTCTCTTTTCTCAACCTCTGTTCTATCACCCTTTCCCATAACTTCATAGTATGACTCATAAGCTTAATCCCTTTATAATTTCTGCAACTTTGTATATCCCCCTTATTCTTGTAGATAGGTACCAAGGTGCTCTTTCTCTACTCATCAGGCATCTTCTTTGACCTTAAAATCTCATTAAAAAGCTTGGTTAACTAGTTGATGCCTTTTTCTCCAAGACCCTTCCAAACCTCAATTGGGATATTATCAGGTCCTACTGCCTTGCCATTTTTCATCTGCTTTAGAGCCTCTTTTACCTCAAAGTCTTGAATCCTTCGATAGTAGTCAAAGTTTTGATCTTCTTCCCTTGTGCATAATCGACCAAGGCTCGGAAGAGTCTTCTGTCCCTCATTAAATAATTCGTAGAAGTAGCTCTTCCACCTTTTATTAATCTTCTCCTCTTGAGTCAACACATCTCCATCCTTATCCTTTATGGACTTAACCTGATCCAAATCTCTCGTTCTTCTTTCCCGGCTCTTTGCGATTCTATATATACCTTTTTCTCCTTCTTTCGTGCCCAAAGACTGGTAGAGATCCTCATATGCTCTTGTTCTTGCTTCACTTACAGCCACTTTTGTCTCTTTCTTAGCCGCCTTATATTTTTCCCAGTTATCTGCATTGTGGCATAAAGACCACTCTTTAAAGCATTCCCTTTTTATCTTTATCTTTTCTTATATACTCCCATTCCACCACCAGGACTCCTTGTCTCTTGGTCCTATTCCTTTAGATTCACCAAAACTTTCTTTTGCTGTTCTTCTAATAACTTCAGCCATCTCCCTCCACATCTTTTCCACGCTTCCATTCCCATCCCACTTTGCCTCTTCTCCTACCCGTCTTAGGAAGCTTCTTTGTTCCTCACCTTTCATCCGCCACCACCTCGTCCTTGGGTTCTTCGTATGATGTCTTTTCCTCAACTTTTGCTCAACACGAAAGTCCATGACGAGCTCCCTATGTTGTTTTGTCAAACTCTCTCCTGGGACAATTTTACAGTTAATGCAAAATTTTCGGTCAACTCTCCTCAATAAGAAGAAGTCGATTTGAGAGCTTGTCATGCCACTCTTATAGGATATAATATGTTCGTCTCTTTTTTTAAAACATGTATTTGCGATGAGAAGATCAAAGGTTGAGGAAAAGTCCAAAATAGTTTTACCCTCGGCATTGATCACCCCGAAACCATGGCTTCTGTGAATACTCCCATATCTAGTCACTTCTCTCCCAACATGGCCATTTAAATCTCCTCTTAAGAAAATCTTATCTCCCAAAGGTATGCCTTGAACCAAACTCTCTAGATCCTCCCAAAACCTTATCTTGTGTTGTTCGTCCGAACCCACTTGCGGTGCATAAGCGCTAATCACATGGAAAGCATCTCCCTCCACCACAAGTTTGATAGAGATGATCCGATCTCCCACCCTCTTGACATCCACTACGTCCTTCTTCCACTGCTTATCCATAATTATTCCAACCCCATTCCTATTCTTCACCTTTCCACTATACCAAAGTTTGAAACCAGAAGTATCTAACTTCCTAGCCTTTGCACCAACCCATTTCGTTTCTTGTAGGCACATAATGTTAATCTTTCTCCTTGTCATGGTGTCCACCACCTCCATGGACTTTCCTGTTAGAGTGCCTATGTTCCATGATGGTTTTTAGTGGCTAAGAGAAGGGGGGGTTGAATCTTAGCCCCCTTTTTCTTGATTATACTTTCTGGTCTTTGAGGAGACTTTTTGATTTTTGTCTCGTCCCTAGCCACGAGACTTTTATTTTTGTCTCGTCACTTGGCACGAGATATTTTTTGTTTTGGCTCCTGTGCAGTAGAAACAGAAATGGAGTAGAAGAGAGAGAGAATTACACCCAGATATATCTTGGTTCAGCTGCTAAGTGCAGTGCAGCCTACATCCAGTCTCCATCACAACAAATGATGGAATTTCACTATAATCATTCTGATTACAACTGTAAAGTGCTAACGCAACTTACAAGGGGATTCCTAGAGAATCATAAAACACAACATAGATGAAAAAAGGAACTCTAAGGACATCTATGGCTTTTTCTTTTAATCTTGCATTCTCTGCCTTTTTCCGCTCTATGACTTTTTCATATAAACCTCACTGTTTGTCTTTTTCCATGAGACTCAAGACATGACAAAATTAAATAGAAAAATTACAAAACAGAATACTTTGAAGGAGAAGAAAATCTGTAAGCTTAGGTAGCTATGAGAATTCTGTGCCTTGCACTCTCACTGCTTACTTCTAACTCCTTGAATCAAACCGTGACTGTTCACCCCTTTTATAGAGAAGAGAAGCCTTTACAGTTGAAACAAAAACCAAACTTAACTTCTTTTCCTTCACACATAACCGGTTCGGCCAAAGAGAGAGAAGAGGTAACCCATGCAAAACCCAACATGCAAATACCTCTAGTTCTTCCTTGGTCATCAGACTTCATCAATCTGAGCGCTCCATCCTTGGCTTGCTCTCCAAGATGGATTTCTGGCCCTTGATGCTTCATGATGATGATGGCTTCATCTGCTCCAATATCTGCCTCTTCTATCACTTCGCCACTCTAGTTACTTTCTGTGGTGGTTGAGCAGAATTAGAGACAAGCCATCCCTCCAAGGATCTCTTCCTTGCTGGCCGAATCTCCTTCTATCTTTTTTGGTATGAAGAAGCCAAGATCTCATCACCATATCTTACCATTCATGGTTGAAGATCTCAGCCACAGCATACTTTATATTTTTTATATTTTCTTGCCATCATCATGATGGTCTTTAGACTTGCTTTTCTTTTCCTTTGGTAGCTCATTTTTGCTTCCATGGTTTCCTGGATATTGTCCGAAAAGAAGAGAGAGATGAGAGAATAGAAAATGTGAAAAGAGAAGCAATCAAGTATTTTTGAACAATTAAAATAAATTAATTTACTTCCCTTTCTTTGCTATTGGTAGCGTGCAGCACTATGGCAATCAATCAACTCAATTGCAAATTTTTCTCTCATATTTCCCATGCAATAAATGACAATTTAATGAAATTTGGAATCCATCACATGGTAAAGTGCTTGGATCCATTGGAAGCATTTTTTTGCTTTCTTCTTCACTTGATTTCGGATCAAGCATGAGGAACATTCATCAAAATTAAAATTGGGTTTAGTAGCAACAACATTTAATCTGGCCCAATAAAATTTTGATTCATCCAAACTAATTGGGCTTATGACAATGTTTGAGTTCTGGCCCAATTAAACACAAATTGCTTCAGCCACATATTATAGGAAACATACACCAAGGCTGAATGTTGGTTTTGATTTGGTCTTGTAATATTTTTTTTATGTTTCGGCCCAATTATAAAACTTGCAACACAAAATTATTAATTAACATATGTTAAATAAAAATCAAATTAATAATTTGTAATTAATTATTTTAATAATATTTAGTCATCACAAATATAAATTTAGAGTTTTCCAAACTCATCATTCCATGTCCCAAATCTCAACCTTCTGTCGCTTCGACCTTTACCTTTTACTTTGTGAACTAGCTTATTTACTCTCGTCCGTTCACGAAAACGCGAGAACTCTTGCTCATTTAACACTACATCCGGGCACCGATGCAGCGGCTCCTGCTTTGACACCGTACTCGAGCTATACAGCGCGTTGCTTCCGGATAACGACCTAGCTTTAGCGCAATAATGTCTTTGATTCATGTCATGGGGGTTCAGCTATATTTTTATGTTGGTTGCCGAAGACCTAACACAACCCTCCTCCTTTATCCGGACTTGGGACCGGCTATGTACCGCAAGTGTATCATAGGCGGAGTTATTATATATATTTTGTCGATCTGTCCAAAATTTTTAGATCTGCCGTTGTTCCTAAACAATTATTGATTAAATTAAGACAATCCATCTCCATCTTTAAGGACATAAATAGTGATTTACTACGACTAAATGCTAATAATCAATGCCCTACACATACATTGTTGAAGGGGGAAGCTTGAAGCATATATGATAGGTGATGTGAAGGGAGGTGCAGCTTTTGTTGGGTCAACAACTTTTTCATCTTCAACCTCTGTTTGTGCGTTGTTGTGTGCGCTCTTCCCTATTTCACTTCGCATTTATCTGTACGGTCAAGACCCTTTTGGTGAGTATGTTAAAGTTAGTCCCTAAAATTTTAGACACTAAAATGACTAAACAAATTTGTCTTTGAAAAAGTTTATAAATTAATTTGGTATTTAATATTTACTTCACAAAGACGTTGCAAAAGATTTCAGTTAATGAAGTATTAGTGTTGACTATTAAATGTTAGTGATCTTCAAACAACAGATCATCAATTTACTTTTCTTTCCGCCATTATCAAATTTACGTACTAAAATTTGGTTTCGTAAAATTTTTATTTTAAAAAATAGTTTACCAAAAATAATTTTGAAAATAATATTTAAATATTGTCTATGTTTAGTAAATAAAATTAATAATATTTTTTAATAGATACAAATAATAATTATGTTTGATAAAATAATTTTTAAAATTTTAAAAGATTATAATAAACATAAATATATAAATTTATTTTATATTTATTAATATATAAAATTATATTAAATTTTTTAATTTAGATAATTACAAGTTAAATTTAAAAAATTCTTACTAAGATACTTTTAAAAGTATTTTTTATTTTTAAAAATAAGTACAAATACATACTTTTTTTTATTTGAAACAAAGTACTTGAATTATTGAAAAAGACAAACAAATTTTCAAACGTTTTGCCAAATTAATCCTAAAAGAAATAAATTCTTATTCTATCTCATTCATGCGTGTACAAATTTGGATCTAATATGTGAGATCTGCAATATTTATCGACACAATCATCCACTCTTTTCTTGCTCAGTCCCTCGCTTCTCGTGGTTCATCACTACTCGCCTCCTCATTTTTGTTTTTCGTCGCTGTTCTATTTTGGTTTGTTGTTTTAGTTTTCATTTTATTTTTATAGTTCTATTTCATTTATGCAATTTTGTTTTTGCTTTCTTTAAGTCTTTGACAAGGTATTTTTTTAAAATAAATATTAATAAAATTTTTGTGTTTTGTTAATTTCTTTAGTTATGTCTCTTTTCTAGATTTTTTTTAATTTAGATACATTTAGGATCTAATTCTAGTATTTTAATAATAAGATTTTTTTAATTACAGTAAGGTTCTGGTTCTACTTTAAATTTAGATATTAGTCTATATTAAATTTCTTTAATACTACTATTAAAAATTTTTATTCTTTTTCATTGTGATTTAAATTTGGTAATTGTTCCGGGGGTTACTTGAACTGTAAGTCGATCTCGGTCGAGATCTTCTGTGCTGGTCGGAACTGTTGTGTCCGACTTGATAATGGTGGCTGGAGCTGCCGTGTCTGACTTGTTGGACTTGGTGATGGTACTGATCCTTCATCCCCAGAGGGTGGGGGTACCTGCAAGGGACTCCGATACTTAAGTTAGCAAGGGTATTAAGCAGGTATTGAGTAGAATCAGAGTATGAGTTATACCTGGGTGCTCCAGTGTATTTATAATGGTGAGATGTGACCTTCTGTGGATAAAATAAGTCAGTTAACTTATCTTATCTTTATCTTATCTTCAAGTGAGGTCATCTTATCTTCAAGGGAACCGCCCTTCTCTCTGTAGGCTTGGGCCGCCTTAGGATTTGGAGCGTGTTCCTCTATTTGGGCCCTTCTTTGGGCTTTCCTGGTGAGTTGGTCGAGCTCTTAAGAAAGAGGTTGGGTGGTCCTGACCTGAAGAGGTCGGTCGCTTTGTCTGTCGAACATCCCGGGTCGGACAGCTCGACCCAGGGTATGAACAGTGCCCCTGCTTGAGCTCGGACTTCTTTGAGGTCGAGTCTTTGACTTCGGTCCTTCTTTGGTGAAGCCGAACTCAAGTATTTTGTCGATTCCTTTGTAGCAGCTTTTGAATGTAGAACGTTTTCCTCTAAAAGCGCGCGTTTTTATATCAGCGCTTTTTTTTTTCGGAACACGAGAGGGTTTTAATATCTGCATTTAATTGGCATTAATTGCCCCGTTTTCTCTTGGTCTTTTATTTTGAATTTCTTAATCAAAAAACGGTTTCTCTTCTTCTCTCCTTCTTCGTAAATTCTCCATTTACTCTCTCATTTTCTGTTTCTTTCATAGTTTCTTCCATCTGTTCTGTCGCTGCTTTCTGTGGAAGAGGGGTGACTTCTAGGTTTTTTCCTCCGTAGTTTTCCGCTTTCGAGGGATGGCTTTGTGGCTTCTGTTCTTTCGGCTTTCGAGGTTTTCTTCTACCTTTTCCAGGTTTGTTTTTCTTTCTTCTGTTTCCTTATATGCGGGAAGTTTGCATTTTGTTTAGAGGAAGTTTGGGTCTTTCTGCTTTTATCATGCCCGATTGTTGCATGCTCTGGAATTTCTTCGTTTATGGTGCGAATCTTTTTTCTTGTTGCTTGGATCTTTTTCTTTATGTTGTCGTTGTTTCTGCTTGTGCCTTCGCTGATGATTTTTGCTTGATTCCGGAAAAGTTTCGTCTTGGCTGTTTTTCTGCTTGGCATTTTTGGTGTTTTTGACAATGAAGTGTAGAAGGGTGGCAACTTTGCGTTTTTACTTTCTTTGTATCCTTTGAGACTTTATTTTCTTTTTGATGAGTGTCAGGATGTGAGCTGTAGAGATTTCCTAAAAAACCTTGCTTTGTTACTGCCTCCAAGTGATGCCCCAGGAATTTTGGCTTGAGTCATGGGGTTTTCCTTTTCTGTTTGTCCGTCCGTCGAGTTGTTTTGCCCCTCATCCGAGATGTTTTTTAAAGTATTCCGCTCTTCTTTTCTTTTTGTAGGATTTTAGTTGGCCTCATGTCTTCCCGAAATAACGTTGTAGAGATGCCTTCCCAGGTCCCTGAGGGCATGGCCAATTGGGTGGACTCGACGGTTCTTATGTGTGTCTCTCTGGTTGATTCTGAGTTTTGCGCGCAGCTTAGGCAGTTCCATAGTGTCTGTAGTAATCCTGGTGATGAGAAGAACTATGAACTTGTCCCTCCCTCTTCTGACGAGAGAGTCTGCTTCTCTACTCGGGTTGTTGACGATCGCCCTTTCTTCTATGTTTATGACTTTTTCTTTGGTCAGCTGGGTATCACCCTTCCCTTCACTAAATTTGAGATCGACCTGTTATGGTCCTGTAATGTCGCCCCCTCTAAACTTCACCCTAATTCTTGGGGTTTCATAAAGATTTTTCAATTGTTGTGCAATGGTTTTGGTATCCCTGCTTCCCAATCTCTCTTTTTCTATCTGTTTGTCTTGACTAAGCCCGGAGTGGTAAAAAAGAAGGCATCTTGGGTCTCCTTTCGCTCTAACCAAGGAAAGAAGGTTTTTTCCATGTTTGACGAGTCATTCCGTGATTTTAAAAACTACTTTTTCAAGGTCCGAGCTGTTGAAGGAGCTCGGCCCTTCTTTCTGGATGAAAATGACGAGCCTGCTTTTCCCTTGGAATGGCAAAAAGATGTGAGGGTGTCCCGATATATGTGGGAAATGTTGGATGAGGCTGAGCGAGCCTTTGTGACTGTCTTGGAAGAACACTAGGGTCAACCTCCCCATCTCGACACAAAGAAATTTCTAACCAATCTATCTCTTCTTCAAACTGAGCTGGGTATTTTGTGTTTCCTTTTTATCTATTTTATATTACTCGTAACTGTCTTTTCCGACTTGTAGCTTAATTTCTGTTTTATTTGCAGAGGCGATAAAGAATAATGAATCCATGAAAGCTTTTAAAAGAGCGCAGAGGGCGACTGCTGCCAAAAACATCTCGGCCAAGGCGGCTGGGGAAGGATCCTCCCAAGTGCACGTGAAGCCGTCTGTGCCGAGTTCCCCTGGGGTGAAGAATGTGATCCCTACTCCCCGAGTTC
Source organism: Arachis hypogaea (assembly GCF_003086295.3). NCBI lineage: Eukaryota > Viridiplantae > Streptophyta > Magnoliopsida > Fabales > Fabaceae > Arachis > Arachis hypogaea. Next base: position 51,442,555 of record NC_092038.1, read on the forward strand.
GTCTGGTGGATCCTCACCCTACTTCTGCTGCTCCTTCTGTTGCTCCTCCCAATAAAAAACAAAAAACAACTGAGCCTTTCAACCTCAACGCTCCCGATTTTAATGCCATTGAATTTGTGGATCAGCAAATCGGTCCCTATGGTACCCTCTCAATGGACGATGTGTCCATCCTCCATCATTTGGAATTTATGGCCCGAAATCACGTACAGATGGCGTATATGGCGGCTGCTATATACCGGACTGCTCAGAATCTTCCTCTCCATGCTACCAAAGCATTTATGGAGGAGGCAAAGTAGGAGTTTGACCGGATGAAGGGGCTGAAGGAGGAACTTGAATTAAAGGTAACCAAGTTGGAGAAGGATCTAGAGAATGAGAAGGCGAGTTCCCTTTCACTGGCAGCTTCTTTGAGGTTGGCCGAGGACATAGCCCTGATGCATAAGGAGAGTTACGTTACGACTTATCGGGAGGTGATGCGTCTGAGGGGGAGTTGGACAATGCCCGGGAAGATTATTCTGAGCTCCAAGGTCATCTTGTTGGCAGCGTGACTGCTGCTTACGAGAACTTGAAGGAGCAAGTTCGGGTCATTGCTCCCGAGGCAGATCTCGCCCTTTTCAGCCTGGACAACGTTGTCTGGGATGGCAAGATTGTCCTTGATGACGAGGGTGATGATGATGCTGATCCTCCCCCTGTGTCCTCTGCCAAAGTGTCGACCTCTTCTGCTCCTCCGGTTGCACTTGATTCAGATTGTCAGGTTCTGAACCGGGAGGATGGAACTATAGATGCTGTGCCTATTCAGACTCGCCCTCCTTCTCCTTGTCCTGATGCTGCCAAGAAGGCTCCTGATGCTTGCTGATCTCTTTCTAGATATTTATGTAGTTGGCCCGGCTTGTGGGCTTTTTAAAACTTTGTTTATTTTGCTGACGGTTTCTTGTTGCTTGTTTTAGCAACTTTTATTTTGAAAAACAAAGAGTAGCTTGCTATCTTTGGTAGGTGTTGATGACCGCCGAGGCTTTTATAACTTTGTAGATTATATCAAGGTTTTTGACTTGTTTTCTCTTCTGCTTTCTGAGAATGATGGAACCTTGCGGCTCGACTTCTTGGGATTGCTTTGTGCGTTTTGTTTATGGCTTGGATCCTTCGAGTTTGTGTCTATATGGGTCCGACTTGTTTCTCGGTTTTCTCGCTTTTGTACGTATTTTTGGCGCTCCTTAACCGATTCTTTTGCGTCAGTCCCTTCTAAGTTATTTCTGTAATCCCCTTTCTTGGACCTTGATCAGGTTTCTTTGAGGGATTACTTTTATAACTTTGTTTTGTAGGAGACCGGCTTCGTTAGGTCGATCTCTTTCTAAGTTATTTTTGTAATCCTCTTTCATGGACCTTTGTCAGGTCTCTTTCAGGGATTACTTTTATAACTTTGTTTTATAGGAAACCGACTTCATTAGGTCGATCTCTTTCTAAGTTATTTTTGTAATCCTCTTTCTTGGACCTTTGTCAGGTCTCTTTCAGGGATTACTTTTATAACTTTGTTTTGTAGGAAACTGACTTCGTTAGGTCGATCTCTTTCTAAGTTATTTTTGTAATCCTCTTTCTTGGACCTTTGTCAGGTCTCTTTCAGGGATTACTTTTATAACTTCGCTTTGTAGGAAATCGACTTCGTTAGGTCGATCTCTTTCTAAGTTATTTTCGTAATCCTCTTTCTTGGACCTTTGTCAGGTCTCTTTCAGGGATTAATTTTATAACTTCGTTTTGTAGGAAACCGACTTCGTTAGGTCGATCTCTTCTTAAGTTAAAGTAATCCTCTTTAATAGGGTTGGCCAGACCTCTTTCCAGGGTTTACTTATAACTTGGGTTGACTTGGTCCGACTTCTATAACTCAGTAGGGTCCTTTCCAGTTTGCTGCCAGCTTTCCTTCTCCTGGTCGAGTTGTTCCAATATCATTTCGGATTAGGATAAGATCATTCTCTGCAAAACTTCTCGGTACTACCCTTTGATTATATCTGGAAGCCATTCGGCGCTTTAGAGCTTCCTCCCTGATCCGAGCTCTTTCTTGGATTTCAGGTAGTAGGTCGAGCTCTTCTCTCTGAAGTTGGGAGTTTGCTCCCTCATTGTGATGAACTACTCTAGGCGATCTTTCCTCAATCTCTGCTGGAATCATTGCCTCTATTCCGTATGCTAACCGGAAGGGGGAATTCCTTTGTGGTGGAATGCGGCGTCGTTCGATATGCCCATAGGACCTGTGGAAGCTCTTCTGCCCAGGCTCCCTTGGCATCTTGTAATCTCCGTTTTAACCCGGCCAATATGACTTTGTTGGCGGCTTCGGCCTGTCCATTGGCCTGTGGATGTTCCAAGGAGTGTACTGGTGCTTTATATTCAAGTCGGCTACTAGTTTTCTGAAGCCTGCATCTGTGAATTGAGTGCCATTTTCTGTGGTTATTGAATATGGAACTCCGAACCTTGTAACAATGTTTCTATATAGGAATTTCCGGCTTCTTTGGGCGGTGGCGTTAGCTAGGGGTTCTGCCTCGATCCACTTTGTAAAGTAGTCTACCCCTACTTTGAGAAATTTAACTTGTCCTGATCCCTGGGAAAAGGGGCCGAGAAGATCGAGCCCTCATTTTGCAAACGGCCAAGGAGAAGTCACGCTGTTGAGCTCTTCTGGCGGGGCGATGTGAAAGTTGGCATGTTTCTGACATGGTGGACATGTCTTTACAAATTTTGTGGCTTCTTTCTGTAATGTTGGCCAATAGAACCCTGCCCGGAGTACTTTTTTGATAAGAGCCCGTGCTCCGAGATGGTTGCCACAAATGCCGCCATGTACTTCTTCTAATACTTCCCTTATGTGGGAGATCGGAACGCATTTTAATAATGGTACTGAGATCCCTCTTTTGTACAGTATGTTGTTTATGATGGTGTAATACTGTGCCTCCCTTTTTAGCCTTTTCGCCTCCTTTTCTTCTGTCGGAAGTGTTCCTGTTTTGAGGTAGTTGATTATGGGCGAAGCTCTTCTCGTCGTTGGACTCCGCCCAGCTCGATTGTGTGGAACTTTTCTCCTCCGCCTCTGAGGTTTAGGCTTTCGTTATAACAGCGACGTGCCATCTTTTGATCTGCTTTTATCATAGCTATTCCTTTCGTAGTGGGGAATTTCATACATAGATGTGGGGTCGAGACTATTGCGCCAAGTTGGTTGAGTGTTGTCCGACCTATGAGGGCATTGTAAGCTAAATTTACGTTGACCACGATGTAGTCTATTTTGAGGGTTCTAGATTGGTTTCCTTTTCCGAAGGTTGTATGTAGTGGTATATATCCCAGTGGTTGAACCGGGGTATCTCCTAGTCTGAACAAACTGTTTGGATATGCTTTAAGTTCTTTTTCTTCTAAGCCGAGTTTATCGAAGGCTGTTTTGAATAAGATGTCGGCAGAACTCCCTTGGTCTATTAAGGTGCGGTGCAGATTGGCGTTTGCCAATATGATGGTGATGACCATGGGATCGTCGTGTCTTGGAATGATGTCGGAGGCATCCTCTTTAGTAAATGTTATTACCGGGATGTTGAGTGCTTCTTCCTTTCCCTCGACATGATATACTTCTTTGAGATATCTTTTGCGAGATGATTTAGAGATCCCTCCTCCTACGAATCCGCCATGTATCATGTGGGCATGTCTCTCTGGCGTCCGAGGTGATCGTTCGGTTCGTTTGTTATCTTCATCCCTTTGTCTCTTTCTTTGATCCTCATCTCGGGTGGCCAGAAATCGATCTAATTTTCCTTCTCTCACCAACTTTTCTATGATATTTTTTAAGTTGAAGCATTCATTTGTGGAGTGTCCTCGGACTCGATGGTATTCACAATATTCCTTCCGGTTTCCTCCTCCCCTTTTGCCTTTGAGTGGTCGTGCTGGGGGGATTTTTTCCGTATGGCAGACTTCTTTGTATGTCTCGACCAAGGATGCTCTGAGAGGAGTGTAATTATGGTATTTTTTTATTTTCTCCCCTTGTCGATCTTCTTTTTTCTTGGATTCCTTGTCTTTGTCTCGGTAGGAGGCCCCCGATCTTGAGGTTTCCCCTAACCGAGCGTTTTCTTCCATGTTGATATATTTTTCTGCTCGTTCCTGTACTTCGTCTAAGGAGGTCGGGTACTTTTTTGATATAGACTGGCTAAAAGGTCCCTCTCGTAGGCCGTTGATGAGTCCCATGATGGCGGCCTTTGTTGGTAGACTTTATATGTCCATGCACGTTTTGTTGAATCTCTCCATGTAGTTGCGGAGGCTCTCCCGATCTCCTTGTTTGATCCCTAGTAAGCTGGGGTGTGTTTGGCCTTATCTTTCTGAATGGAGAATCTGGCTAGAAATATTTTAGCTAGGTCATCAAAGCTTGAGATGGACTTAGGTGGCAGGTTGTCAAACCATCAGATTGCTGTCTTTGTGAGAGTTGTTGGAAAGGCTTTACAGCGAACAGCATCTGGGGCGTCGGTGAGGTACATTCTGCTTCTGAAGTTGCTGAGGTGATGGTTGGGGTCCGTGGTGCCATCATACAGGGTCATATCCGGGAGTTTGAAGTCTTTTGGAATTTTGGTTTTCATGATTTCCCTGGTGAACGGGTCTTGCTCTTTGCGTGAATTTTCTTCGAGATTGGCCCGAGGGGCTTTTAATTTAAGGTCGGCTTCCAATTGCTGTAGTTTTTCTTCCAATTCTCGACGTCGCCGCACCTCTCTCTGTAGATCTTTTCCAATTTTTCGTTGTTGTTGGGTTTCTTTTTCAAGTTGTTTTAGGCGGTCTAGGAGCGCTTCTATTGCCCCCGAATTTGGTGAGTCTTTGTCCTTGTTGGTTTCTGGGGTATCTTGCAGCGTGACATCCGCGTTCTTGTGCGGTGTTCTATTTTCCAGATCTGAATCGTGGTCGTTGTCTTGGTGGTCCGCCATTGTGATGGGATGACTTCCAGGTCCCCGGCAATGGCGCCAATGTTCCGGGGTTACTTGAAACTGTAGGTTGATCTCGGACGAGATCTTCTGTGCTGGTCGGAAATGTTGTGTCCGACTTGATGATGGTGGCTGGAGCTGTTGTGTCTGACTTGTTGGACTTCGTGATGGTGCTGATCCTTCGTCCCCAGAGGGTGAGGGTACCTGCAAGGGACTCTGATGCTTAAGTTAGCAAGGGTATTAAGCAGGTATTGAGTAGAATCAGAGTATGAGTTATACCTGGGTGCTTCAGTGTATTTATAATGGTGAGATGTGACCTTCTGTGGATAAGATAAGTCAGTTAACTTATCTTATCTTTATCTTATCTTCAAGTGAGGTCATCTTATCTTCAAGGGAACCGCCTTTCTCTCTGTAGGCTTGGGCCGCCTTAGGATTTGGGGTGTGTTCCTCTATTTGGGCCCTTCTTTGGGCTTTCCTGGTGACTTGGTCGAGCTCTTAAGAAAGAGGTCGGGTTGTCCTGACCTAAAGAGGTCGGTCGCTTTGTCTGTCGAACATCCCGGGTCGGACAACTCGACTCAGGGTATGAACAGTACTATTATTAGTTATTAAATTCCTAGCTTGGCGTTTAACGCCCAAGAGGGAGGAATACTCTGGCGTTTAACGCCAGAATGTCAGCATTCTGGGCGTTTAAACGCCAGCAAGGCAGCATGGAAGTAATTTCAAAATTCACATATTCTCTTTATTCAACTCATCTTCTTCATATTCAATTTCAAACATTCTTTGATTTTTAAACCAAATCTTGTTCAAATACCTCAATTTTAATTTAATTTCAAATTTAACATATTTTCAATTCTTTTCAAATCTTTTTCAAAATTTCATATCCTTTTCAACTTGTTTTCAATATCTTTCAAAATCTTTTCTTATCTTTAAAATTTTTGTTCACATCTTTTATTAAACTTTCAAATCTTTTTCATACTTCTTATTTTATCTTTAAAATTTTTTTATATCTTTTTCAAATCTTTTCTTATCTTTCAAGTTTAACAATTTATCTTTTTCTATCTTTTTCAAATATCTTTATCTTTCTTTAATGCTTATTTTCGAAAATCCCTCCCCCTCCCTATATGTATGTATTTCCGTGCCCCTCTACCTCACTCAACATTTTCGTCCTCTACTTCACTTTTCTTCTTCTTCCTCTCTTACCTTTTGCTCAAAGACGAGTAAATCTTCTATGTTTGGTGTGGAAGGAGCCATATTCTCTCATTAAGAATTCAATCCCATGGCTCCAAGAAGTGGCAAGACTGCCCCAAAGAACAAGAAAAAAGACAACTCAACAGTTGTTTTCAAACCTGTTCGATTCCTTACCGAGCAACATGAAGAACATTATCATAAGATAATGAGTAAAAGCCCAATAATCCCTAAGGTAGGATTCAAATTAGGAGAAGAAGAATACCCGAAAATTCAAGAGCAAATTCGAAGGAGAGGCTGGGAGATTCTAGCTGATCCTCAGTCTAAAGTTGGATACAACATGATCCATGAATTCTAAGCAAATCTGTGGATAACAGATAAGAAAAAGAAAAATGGAACAACCTTCCATACTTTTTGCACTATGGTCAGGGGGAAGATCATGTACTTTCATCTGGATAGGGTAAGAGAGATCTTCAAATTACTTTTGCAAAAGGATGACTCTGAATCATACAATAGAAGGGTTGTAGCCAAACAAAAGCTGGATCAAGTCCTAGAGGACATATGCTTGCTTGGAACTCAATGGATTGAGAACACAAAAGGGCAGCCATGCCAGTTAAAAAGAGCGAACCTCAAGCCAGTTGCTAGAGGATGGCTAGACTTTATTCGATGTTCTATACTCCCCACAAGTAACCACTCTGAAGTCACCATTACAAGAGCTGTGATGATTCACTGCATCATGATGGTAAATGAAGTAGAAATCCACCAAATAATTCCTCGTGAGATTTACAAGTTAGCAAACAGGGTGTCTACTAATGCCATTCTGCCTTATCCAAATCTCATCTTTCGCCTATGCCAAGAGGCCAAGGTCCTGATCCCCTCGGACAACTTTATTCTAGTAGTGAGTCCAACTACCAAGCAGGTAATGGAGAGTTCTAAGATAGAACAAGACCACCCTAAAAGGAAGGAACTCGAGCCTTCCCAAGAGATCCCTCCAATTGAGTATTGGGACCAGTTGAAGGCATCTGTAATACACTTGTAGAGCACTTTTGATCAGCTCAGACAGAAGCAGAAAAGATTAGACTAGCATGATTTGCAAACTGATCAAGGAGCAAGAGAAACAAGGGTGTGAGATGGAGGAGTTGAAGCGCCAAAAGCTCTCCCTTGAAGAGTCCAGCGCCCCTCAAACAAAAGAACCCAGCCCCCCTCAAGTTGAAGGTTGTTGAGTTTCAACTCTGTGCCTATTCTAATTACTGTTTCTCATATTTTTGTTATTTTAATTCCTATGTCTCATATTTAGGTTTACATGAGCACCAAAAGTAATTAAGTTTTACTTATTTGATGTCTTTTATTTTTTTAGGATTACATAAGAATTAGTAGTAATTAATTAATTTTTATTTTCCAACTAGCTATAAATTATTCCTATTATCATCGTTAAACATGAATAAAATAGTAGATTTTTTAGAAGAATTAAAGATGCATAAATTTTCGAGTTTTACAATAAAGAATGATAAATTATTTTGATGTGGTGTCATTGCTTTAGTTTTTTGAATGCATGAATAAACAGTGCATATTTGAAGTTGGAATTTTAGGATGCTGGCTCTTGAAAGAATGAAGAAAAAGGAAAAATATTATTGATGATCTGAAAAATCCAAAATTTGATTCTTGAAGCAAGAAAAAACAACAAAAAAAGGCGAAAATAAAAGAAAAAGAAAGAAAAAGTCATTTAGCTCTTTAAACCAAAAGGCAAGAGAAAAAAGCTAGTAACCCTTTAAAGCAAAAGGCAAGGGTAAAAGGATCCAAGGCTTTGAGCATTAATGATTAGAAGGGCCTGCAAGGAATAAAATCCTGACCTAAGCGGCTCAGCCAAGTTGTCCCTAACCATGTGCTTGTGGCATGAAGGTGTCAAGTGAAAAGCTTGAGACTGAGAGATTAAAGTCGTGATCCAAAGCAAAAAGAGTTTGCTTAAGAACTCTGGACACCTTTATCTGTAGATTCTAGCAAAGATAAATCACAATCTGAAAAAGTTCACCCAGTTAAAGTGTCTGTGGCATTTATGTATCCGGTGGTAATATTAGAAAACAAAGTGCTTAAGGTCACGGCCAAGACTCTGAAAGTTGTGTTCAAGAATAAAAAAGAACTAAACTAGGATAGTCAATAATATTATTTGAATTCTAAGTTTCAAAACAGACCAACATTCCTGAGTTTCAATGGATGGTGAGATGCTAAAACTATTCAAAAGTAAAAAGCTAAGTCCCGTTCATCTAATTGAAACAGAGCTTCATTGGAAACTCTGAGAATTATTGCATCGTACTCTTCTTTTTATCCTATTTTATTTTTAGTTGCTTGGGGACAAGCAACAGTTTAAGTTTGGTGTTGTGATGAGTGGATATTTTATACGCTTTTTGGCATTATTTTCATATAGTTTTTAGTATATTTTGTTTAGTTTTTATTAAGTTTTTATAGGTTTTAGTGTTAAATTCACATTTTTGGATTCTACTATGAGCTTTTGTGTTTTTGTACAATTTCAAGTAAATTCTGGCTGAAATTGAGCACCTGGAGCAAAAGTCTGATTCAGAGACAGAGAAAGCACTGCAGATGCTGTCTGGATCTGACCTCCTTACACTCGAAAGAGCTTTTCTAGAGCTACAAAAGTCCAAATGGAGCGTTCTCAATGGCTATGGAAATTTGACTTCCAGATCTTTCCAGCAATGTATAATAGTTCATACTTTGCTTCGGATTAGAAGACCCAAAACTGGCATCCAACGCCAGCCTCCTGCCCCCTTCTAGGCGTCCAGCACCAAAGAAGCAGAGCCCAGCGTCCAAACGCCCAGAGAGGACCCCCTAGCCAGCGTTTCACGCCCTAGAGGCATCATAGCATGTGGATCTCATCAAAGTTCAGCCCAAACACTCACCAAGTGGGCCCCAGAAGTGGATTTTAGCACTAAAAAGATTGTTTTACCCTTACTAGTCACTAGTCTAGTATTTAAGGGATTTGATTTATGTTATTCAAACATCTTTTACCATCTTCAGACATTTTACATGTTTTAACATTGTATTTTCTTTTCAGTATGAGTTTCTAAACCTCCTAGGTTGAGGAGAGGAGCCCTGCTGAGTCCTATGAATTAATAAACGTATTACTGTTTCTTCTTCGATCTGTGTTTGATTTAATTCTAAGATGTATACTCATTCTTCAATATGGTGAATAGGATGATCAGTGACAATCAACTCTGTTCATCATACTAGGACCGCGTGCCTAACAAACACCCATGTCTACTTGGGTTCGTGTGAATACGTGACTGGAAAGCGCGAACCGCCAGCTTGATTATACATCTCTCAGACAGCTAATCCATGACTTCATTGGGGATTTCTTGAGACACAATTTCAGCCGATTTCCGAGGAGATTAGGGTCTCTGTGGTAGAGTCTAGAACCTACAGGAGCAGCATTCTCTGATCTGGAAGATTCGACCTTGTTTGTGGCGTTTTGAGTAGGATAGCCAAGAGAATGAACTGCTAGAGCTTCACCCTTGTTTAGATTGGATGACCACAGGCAATGACGTTTGATCTGAAATAGAGGAGATTAATGACCATGGGCAATGGCATTGATCACATATAGCCTGCCATAGAAGAGATCATTCACAAGTAAAGAAGACAGTAATATCAAAGTTAATTCAGAAAGGCAAAGCAACTCCAATCCTTAACCATATCCCTCTTACTGATTCCATTCCAATTCACAAATACAAATTACAAATAGTTTCCTCAATTCAACAATTTTTTATTTCGCCTGACTAAGACCTGCAAGATTACTATAGCTTGCTTCAAACCACAATCTTCGTGGGATCGACCCTGACTCACTCAAATATTACTTGGACGATCCAGTGCACTTGCTGGTACAGCTGTACGAAGTGTGAGGGATTTGTGCACCAACACTCCATTATCAATAATGAGTGAAAGTGCTCCTAGGGCTTGCATGATTATAAAACAAAAAAAAAACAAAAAAAACCAACAACAACGACAAAATTTTATTCTACTAGGTAAAATCAGCTAATAGATCAAACTTTGCTATTGAGTTCTATCATGTATGTATAATGTCTTCAATAAAATTATTTACATGTAGATTTTTTTAATTATCTCAAGTTACTACAAGAAAAATACCTATTTAGCCACACTTTTTTTAAGCTACATTTGAAAAGCGTAGCCTATTCTTAGAATAGGCTACGCTTTTTTGCATGGTACCCTTTTATAAGAGAAAAGGAAACACTATTGAGGCATCCCTTCAAAAGTGTCTCTTTAGATATTTTAAACATCACTTAAAAAACGTAGCCAAATCTGAAAAGCTATGGATACACTTTATTGACCAAAGGAAGTGCTTTTAAAAAGTAACTCATTTGTTAAGTTTTGGGTGCACTTCAAAAACATCTCCTAATGTATCTAAGACTAAATACAAACACTTAGAGAAATTTTTTTCACCCTTTCACCATATCTCAGAAGGTGTCGTATCCCCCAACCCCTAATCTAATGAACCCCCTTTGTCTCTCTTCTCTGTTCTATCACGTCACTCTCTTTTATGTTCTCTCGTCACTCTCCCACCTTGGCTCGTCGCTCTCATCTCTCGTCTCCGGTCTCTAGCTCACTTCTCTCTCGGTCTCGTACTCACATCTCAGATTTAAGCTCGTTGTTGCCATTTGTGTCGTCACCATCACGCACTCAGTCGCCGCCTTCACTGCGCTCACTGTGCTCACCTCGGGTAGTGGTGGTCTTCGTCTTCTTGTTTCGGCCAGTAGTTCAGTTGGTCAGCTTTCTTCACCATCGGTCCCAGGTGAGTTTCCTTCGGCCCTGTTCTTTATGTCAATTTTGATGTATCTTAGGGTTTCATAGTAAAACTAGAATTTTATGGTGGTGGTGGTTGTTGTTGTATGTGTGTTTTTTTTATTAATTGTCGAAGCTGAATACTAGGGATTTGGAAATTGGAATGGTACTTCTTCACAGTTGGTTCAATGGAATTTGAGAGGTTTGGGGTTCTGATTTAGGGTTTTTATTTGGGGGTTTTAGCTACTGGATATGCCACTAGGAATTGGGGATTTTAGCTTCAGAACGATCCACCTAAATTACATTCTCGCTTGATGTAACAACACTTCATTTTTCTCTTCCTTTTCAATTTTATTTCTACTACATTTTCCTACTTAATTTTGTTGCTTAACTTGAAGTTCGCTTATGGATAGTTCTTTGCATTGTTCATACTCTGATTCTTCTGTAATTTACTTAATCTGAGCTGATTCTAATTGTAGAAACTTTCAATTTGGTTTGTATAAGTTGCACAATCTTGTTTTAGACGTCCTATCCAAAATGTTTAGTGGTCAAATCATGACTGAAACAAACTACTGATCCATGACTATTAGATTTGCGTGGAATGCAATTTGGTGTTGAAGTTCCAAAGTAACCTATTTATAGGAACTTGAGGTTTTTGTTTAATTATATTCGAGTCCCTTTTTTTGCCCTAATTTTGTAGGACGAGCAACCGGAGGTGCAATGACCTGGAGTGTGGGTGTCAACTGAGAGAGGTGCAACAGATAGTCCAATAAGGTGCTGTTGTTTATGCTTCCATTTTTCTTTTATGGATATGTTATGAACTTGTGTTGTTATTGTTCTTAAACACTTCATGCATTTCAGCCTTTTTTTCGAATTACAAATATGCAATGCATGGCTGCTTAGTAATTATCATGTACTGGCCTCCTTTTGTAGAGTATAGCGATGTTTCTGCATACCGATTATCTCTATCAGAGGTTACGAAAGCTCTCAATTAGCTGGTATTCTGCTTTTGGGCTAACACTTAGATCTGTTTGTTAGATGATTTTCATTTTCTTTTTAATTATAAATTTCTTACTGCTAATACGAAAACAATGTAGAACATCCTTACCCAAGAGGGGAAGGAAATGGCATCGGTGCTTTACACATATCGCAGTTGTGTCAAAACCCTTCCGTAGGTGAATTTTCTCTTTAGTTACATCTAGTTGTTATTCTGCAAGTGAAAAAAATTCGCACTACTTAATTGATAGCTTTACATAATGCAGCATGATGTTTTACGCATAGCTATTTTCTATATCACTTTTGGTTTATTGATAACATTAACTATTAAACTTCTGGAGGGGAGGTACATTTTAAAGTTTTTCATTTCCATACATATATACTGTCTCTTGTAATTTATACATTTTGCCATAATGGGGCAGCTTCCTGATTCGATGAAGCAAAGTCAAGCTGATTTATATTTAGAAACATATCAAGTTCTGGACTTGGAAATGAGTCCTTTACGTGAAATTCAGCGATGGCAAGCATCAGCTTCATCAAAGGTATGAGATGTTGGTCACTTGTTGAATGGACCTGATAAACCCATATTTTACGATTTATCTTGTGCTTAATTGAGTGGATTTTATCAACTCTTCACCCACTTATTCATACTATTTGCATGGTTTTGTATTTGCCTTCCTAATTATGTGCTTTGATTGAAAACATGCTTCTTTGACTTTAATTTTATTAATATTAATTCTCCTTTTATACCATTAGATGCCTTGATATGTGTGTTAAGTGTTTTCAGAGATTACAAGGCAGGAATGGCTCGGAGGATGGAAAGGAAGCATGCAAAAGTGAAAGGAATACAAGAAGTTGGAGAAACTGCTAAGCTGTCTAGGCTGACCTCTTCACACTCAAACAACGATAACTTTAGCTACAAAGGTCTAAACGACGCGGTTCCAGTTGTGTTGGAAAGCTAACGTCCGGGGCTTCGATTTGATATATAATATGCCATAGTGGCCCTGACGCTAGGCGACGCGACCGCGTGCTCCATGCGGCCACATCGCAAGTGACGGAAATCAGCGAAGTTAAATTCGCAACCAGCGAATTCTAGGCTGTTTCTGACCCAGTTCTCGGCCCAGAAAACACAGATTAGAGGCTATAAAGTGGGGGAATGCATCCATTCATTATCATGCACTCATAATCCACTTTCCATGATTTAGATTTAGTTTTGAGAGAGGGTCTCTCCTCTCTCCCTTAGGATTAGGATTAGAAATTAGGATTTTTAGAAACTAGGATTTAGGACTTCTCTTGGTTTTTAAGAGTGACTCTCGATTCAGGTTCAATGTTCCTTTTTATTTATTTTTCCAATTAAATTTATGAACTCTTCCATGTTACAGATTACTCTTTTAAATTAATGCTATTTGAGATATTTCAGATCTATGATTGCTTTCTTTAATTTATGTTGTCGGTACTTATCCAAATTATTTTCATTCGAGTAGATAGTTTTCCTTTTGGCTCTGGTTAAATAACTGGTGACTCTTGAGTTGTCAAACTCATTGTTAATTGAAAATTGGAATTCATCCACTTAACTTACCTTCATAGTTAGAGGTTAACAAAGTGGGAGAAAAATTCAGTTCTCATTACAATTGATAAGGATAACTAAGATAGGACCTCCAGTCCACATACCTTGCCAAGAGTTTATTTTACAGTTATTCATTTACTTTTATTGCTTTGAAAATATACTTGTGCCCATTGCCCAACTAACCTTTTACCTTGATCCAAAAACCCCAAACACACTTTTTCATAACCAATAATAAGAACATACCTCCCTGCAATTCCTTGAGAAGACGACCCGAGGTTTGAATACTTCGGTTATCAATTTTAAAGGGGTTTGTTAGTTGTGACAACCAAAACGTTTGTACGAAGGGATTTTTGTCGGTTTAGAGACTATATCTACAACGCGACTGTTTTTATGAAATTCTTTACTAGCAAAAATCCTAACGTCAAAATGGCGCCATTGCAGGGGAATTGCAAACGTGTGCCTTATTATTGGTTATTGTAAATAATTTTCAAAAAAAAATATTTATCTTTTTTTTAAAATCTTATCTTTTTCAAAATATTTTCTTTTTGTTGATTTTTATTTTGTCTCACTACTATGAACTCTCACCCCTTTGGCTATGAGTCTAGTTACAATAATGTTGCAGGAAGAAGAAATTACAATGAGAACAGGCATCAAGGTTGGAACAATCAAAGATGGGAGGAGCCACAAGGATTTGATCAACCCTCATGGCAACAACCACCTCCAATGGACTATCAACAACTATTTTGTGATGCGATGGCTATGGTGAGCGCTCTTTTGATTATCAACAACCGCCACCATATGCCTATGAACCCCCTCCTCAACATAACTTTGGATCACCACACTCACAAGCCCCTTTCCGCCATTCACCTCCATATGACCCTAACCCTCAACCACCATACCAACCACCTTATGAGCCATATGAACCATATATAGAACCACCCCAATTCCAACCTAATTACTCACAAGAACCACCACTTCAATATTCACCATCTCCATATCCATCAATCCAAGAGCAGTATGATCCTATTTATGAAAACCGAGTGCATCAAGAGGCAAGGGATCGTCTCATGGAAACAATGGATCGATTTCAGGCAACCACTCAAAAACTGGGGCAAGTATTAATTCAATGGGCTTCTAGACGCTTAAATACACAAGGATCAGCCATAGCCCCATGTGGACAGTCTAGTGAAGAGCGTAGCATGAAGGAGATACCAGAAACCCCAGTGAACAAGACAGAGAATGAATTTGTACTAGAACAAGTAGAAGAAGCTGTCATTGTTCAAGAAGAAGAAGAAGTGGTTGAAGACTTAGGAGATGCAAAACCTCCATGGGAAAGTCAAGACATCGAGCCTCCTTCCAAGACGGTTGAAATTGATGCTGAGGAGGGTGTACAACTTCCAATGCATATCACAGTTGAAGACTTGGAAGAAGTTGATCAAGAGATGGAGATTCAAGAAGAAGAAGCACAACCTCCCATGCCCTTGGAAAGCAATGAAAAGGAGATTGAATTGAAAGAGAGCTACCAAGAGGAAGAGGTTGAAATTGAAGAAGTTTGCAAAGAGGTGGTAATTATCAGAGAAGAGCACAAGGGAGTGGAGCTTGCAATTTCATTAAAGATACTTCCCCCTAAGTCGCCATCATCCTTCACAACATTCAAGTGGGTAAAATTCATATCCCATAGCTTTCTATTCCCACTTGAATATGGGCTACTGGAGATGGATGGTCAACTTAGAGCTCTTTGCGGCATTAAGAGCAAGAGGAAGATGGTCAGTGGTAAGAATTGTCCTGCAAGGTTCATCATGGTTGGAAGCTTTAAGCTTAAACGTAAAGGTTGGTATAGAGCTCAACTGAATGGGTCTAGGAAGTTGTTTGGCCGCTTACGTGAGAATTCAGACTGCTTGCCACCCGGATGGAACAATATTGCTCAACCAAAAGACGGGTGCAAGGGCAAGGTTGGGACTCTGGAATCCATTCTACCAATCACCACTCTTGGGGCCTTGTCACTTGCTTTAACTTGCTTGAAGGCTTTCTGCGCCTTGTTTGGGATCCCGGAGGCTACTGGAAGTACAAACATTGGTGGGGATTCCTAGATCAGTACAAGCATAAACCACCATAACAGGAAGCTCATCAAATGTCCAACTTAAGGACTATAACTAAAAGTGCTAGGTGGGAGACAACCCAGCATGGTATGATCGTTCATTTTGCAAATTTTAATTTTATTTAGTTTTCTTTATTTTTGAATTTTATTTTATTTTATTGAACCTGGAATCATGCATAGCATTCACATTAAGCATTGCATTCTGCATTTTGCATATATAAAAAAAAAGGATGCCACGCGACGCGACCGCATCAGCGACGCGTCCGCGTCGCAAGGAGAGAAGAGAAAAATAAAAACGAACAGAGAGTCACGCTGGAGCGTGGCTGGAGGCGTGCCAATGGCACAAATCAACCCACGCGACCGCGTCGCTGACGCGTCCGCGTCACATGGGCATAATGGCCTCCCACGCGACCGCGTGACCCACGCGACCGCGTGACCCACGCGGCCGCATGCCCTGATTTTCGACGTCAAAAAGGTGCATGGCTGAAAGTTGTGCTGGAATTGGGCTGGACTCGTGCTAGAAGCCCAAGCCCTCCCACGCGACCGCGTGCTCCACGCGGCCGCATCGTTTTCCAAAAATGGCCATCCACGCGATCGCGTCACCCACGCGATCGTGTCACCCCAATTTTGGCAAATAAATTAATTTGAACAGAGAGTTGTGCAGGCGCGAGGCTGCACTCGCGCCAGAAAGCATCACATGGGTCACGCGACCGCGTGACCGACGCGACCGCGTCCCCTTACTTAAAGCGCAATCACGCGTCCGCGTCGCCTGCGCCGCACAACATATCCCAATTTGCCAAATATCTTATCTCTTCTTCCCCAATCCTAATTTTTCCCTCCTTCCTTTCTTCCTTACTTCTTCTTCCCTTCTTTCCCTTCTAATTCTTCTTATTTTTCTTTTTATTTTATTTTAATTCATTTGCATACTTTCATTCATTGCAATATTTTCATTGGTGTTAGAAATTTATTTGGGTAATTATTTACCATATTTTGCTTGTGGATTATTAAGGGAATTGTTTGACAATTATATTAATTTTTAAAGGGTTGCTTGCATGTTCAATTTAATACTTTCAAATAGATTATTTCTCGTGCATGCTATGTGTTTGTGAAAACGCCCGTATGGCATTGTGCACTATTTTTAAGATTTCTTTTAATCTACTACTATAAATGCCTGCTTTTCACAAATTCCCTTTACTATTTTATTAATTAAATATAATTGTTAATACAAATGTTATTGTTAGTTTCTCACGACTAACAATACATTAAAAGCTTTTGATGCTTGATCTATGCTACTCATGCCCTTGCCGGCATGCTAATAAACATCTTGCATCCAATACTCCCCATGCCTTGTTATATTTCCATTGATGAACTGATCACATGGAATTGCGACCATGTCTTTCATTCACTATTTCTTTTGCTTGGCATGATTATCACTCGTACCGCCCTCCTCTTTGCTCCACCCCTTTGACTTCATGTGCCTTTCTCTTCTCTCTTTTTCAGGCTGGCTACCAAAACGGGTAAAGAGAAAGCCTCTACAAGAGAGCACCAACTGAGGAACCACAACACCCGCCCACCTGTACTTCTCAGCATGCACCGAGGACGGTGCAATCTTTAAGTGTGGGGAGGTCAATACCGATCTCCATGGGTTAGTTAGCCCCTTCTCAACACCAAATTTTTGTTTTTCATTGTTGCATTTGCATGCTTGTTTCTTTTTGTGCATATTTTACCACTTGGTTAAAGTAATATTTTCTTTTTCAAGAAATTTTTATAGTATTTCACTAATTTGAATAAAACTTTTTGAAAAACTTGTATGAAAGAAATATTATTTTGGAACATGGTTTAAAGCTCGAACACACAAAACCAGTGAGATCTTGAGCCTATTTGATTGGTTGCATTTTATCAACCAATATTTTATTTTTGGTGTGTGTTTCTCTCTCTAAAATTGTGATCTTTGTCTTGCTTAATTCTATATTTCCATTGTTTAATGTATGCATACACTTATATGATTGAGGCCTTGTTTCACTGAGCTTACATACCCATATGGCCTTAACCTTTTCATTATCTATTGCAAACCAATTTTGAGCCTATTTTACCCCTTTTGTTCTTTATTTTAGCACATCATTAA
This sequence comes from Arachis hypogaea, assembly GCF_003086295.3. NCBI lineage: Eukaryota > Viridiplantae > Streptophyta > Magnoliopsida > Fabales > Fabaceae > Arachis > Arachis hypogaea. The sequence continues at coordinate 51,460,242 of NC_092038.1, forward strand.
CTCTAAGCGAAAAATAATAATGTCCTTAATTTGAATCCTTAGTTAGCTTAGACTAGTGAGAATGCGTATGAATTAAGTGTGGGGAAGAGTGGGTTTGGAAACATCTGGTTTGAGAATTGAGTATGTTAGAATTTTCTGAAAATGTGAAAGAAATGTTTAGGACATGCTCATGCATTCAATAAATTAATCATATGCATTGAGAATATATATATATATATATATATATATATATAAAGAGCAAAATAAGTGAAAGGGGACAAAATGCCCCAAAGTAAGTGAAAGCAATGCATATGAGTTACACTTGAAATTAGAATGCATGAATATATGGAAAACATGGTTAATGGATGGTTAGATGTTGTGTTATGATTACATGGATTGTTTAAGTTAGGTGGGAAAGTTTATGGGAAAGTTTAAGTTAATTAAGGATTCAGATTTTAGTCCACTTGGCCAAATACAATCATACCTTGACCCTAACTCCATTACAACCCTTAAAAGACCTCTTGATATGTGTATTTGTGCATTAAATTTATGTTGATTGTTAGATGAAGAGCAAGCCTTAGAAAGCAAGGTTAGTAGAGAATTGAGAGATCGAACCTTAAACACCTGAGTGATTAGAGTGTATACACTACCAGTAAGGGTTCGATGCTCAATTCCTTGTTCCCTGCTTTCATAAGCTATTTTCTTCTTACAAGTCTAATTGTGCTTCATTTTTATGATTTGAATTAGTGAAATCCAGTTCATATTTGTTCTTGAAAGATTTGTTTATTTTTAATCAAGTAGGTAGAAACATTTTGCATGTAGTTGCATTTATATAGATAGGTTGCATTTTATACATTCTACCATTCCTCTTCATCTTTATAGCCTCTCTTGAGCTTAGCATGAGGACATGCTATTGTTCAAGTGTGGGGAGGTTGATAAACCCATATTTTACGGTTTATCTTGTGCTTAATTGAGTGGATTTTATCAACTCTTCACCCACTTATTCATACTATTTGCATGGTTTTGTATTTGCCTTCCTAATTATGTGCTTTGATTGAAAACATGCTTCTTTGACTTTAATTTTATTAATATTAATTCTCCTTTTATACCATTAGATGCCTTGATATGTGTGTTAAGTATTTTCAGAGATTACAAGGCAGGAATGGCTCGGAGGATGGAAAGGAAGCATGCAAAAGTGGAAGGAATACAAGAAGTTGGAGAAACTGCTAAGCTGTCCAGCCTGACCTCTTCGCACTCAAACAGCGATAACTTTAGCTACAGAGGTCCAAACGACGCGGTTCTAGTTGCGTTGGAAAGCTAACATATGGGGCTTCGATTTGATATATAATATGCTATAGTGGCCCTGACGCTAGGCGACGCGACCGCGTGCTCCATGCGGCCGCATCGCAAGTGACGGAAATCAGTGAAGTTAAATTCGCAACCAGCGAATTCTGGGCTGTTTCTGACCCAGTTCTCGACCCAGAAAACACAGATTAGAGGCTATAAAGTGGGGGAATGCATCCATTCATTATCATGCACTCATAATCCACTTTCCATGATTTAGATTTAGTTTTGAGAGAGGTTCTCTCCTCTCTCCCTTAGGATTAGGATTAGAAATTAGGATTTTTAGAAACTAGGATTTAGGACTTCTCTTGGTTTTTAAGAGTGACTCTCAATTCAAGTTCAATGTTCCTTTTTATTTATTTTTCCAATTAAATTTATGAACTCTTCCATGTTACAAATTACTCTTTTAAATTAATGCTATTTGAGATATTTCAGATCTATGATTGCTTTCTTTAATTTATGTTGTCGGTACTTATCCAAATTATTTTCATTCGAGTAGATAGTTTTCCTTTTGGCTCTGGTTAAATAACTAGCGACTCTTGAGTTGTCAAACTCATTGTTAATTGAAAATTGGAATTCATCTACTTAACTTACCTTCATAGTTAGAGGTTAACAAAGTGGGAGAAAAATCCAATTCTCATTACAATTGATAAGGATAACTGGGATAGGACCTCCAGTCCACATACCTTGCCAAGAGTTTATTTTACAGTTATTCATTTACTTTTATTGCTTTGAAAATATACCTGTGCCCATTGCCCAACTAACCTTTTACCTTGATCCAAAAACCCCAAACACACTTTTTCATAACCAATAATAAGAACATACCTCCTTGCAATTCCTTGAGAAGACGACCCGAGGTTTGAATACTTCGGTTATCAATTTTAAAGGGGTTTGTTACTTGTGACAACAAAAACATTTGTACGAAGGGATTTTTGTCGGTTTAGAGACTATATCTATAACGCGACTGTTTTTATGAAATTCTTTACTGGCAAAAATCCTAACGTCAGGACCTTTTTTTAATTGTTTCTTTCCTTTTCAGAAACTGACAGAACATAGCATGTTTAGTATATCTGTCTATGTCATTTTGAATGCAGTTAGCTGCTGATATGCAACATTTTTTTAGGCCTGAGTGACGCATTAATGGCCCTACAATATCTCATTTGTGGTGTGTTATGGTGCTTCATCATTTATTATTTATTTATTTATTTTTCCTTTTATTTTATTTTCTTTTAATTGATAACCTTATTGGCATTTTTATCTTCAACATCCTATTGGATTATATCACTAGGCTGTGGCCACTCCCTCCTTTCATTTCACACAATTTGTGTCGTTATATTTATGATATTTTTATTCTTGACAGGTCTATGCTGAAGTTACTTGATGTTTTGGTGCAACTTGATCTTCTTAGAAATGCTAAAGCAAGCATACCTAATGACTTTTCTTGGTATAAAAGGTAAGTATTTCATATCTGACTGTGTCACTTTATCGTCAAGTTCAGGATCTTCAAATTTTCTTTTGAGTTCAGTTTGCCTCTGCTTTTCAATGAATCTGATCTTAGAAATATGGACTCGCCTTTTGGTAATTTATGAAACTATAAAAGTCACTCAGAACATTGGCAAGCTTTCTACTATATATAATCTACATGGTAATCTTTAGGGTAATAATCATGCGAACACCTTTCTGATCAATTTAGAAATTTTAAAACTACTTAGTGAAATTTTACATTTATTCTTTTTATTTTTTCTTCTCTACTTTTCAGAACTTTCACACAAGTCAGCGGTCAGTGGCAAGACACTGATTCAATGAGGGAAGAGTTGGATGATTTACAGGTACTTAATGTTGATATTTCCTTGTTTATTGTAGAACCTATGCACAATTACTCAAGAGGGGGGTGAATTGAGTATTGCAACAACAATGAATCTTTTTGCGAAAGTTAAAGACAATATACAAAAGTGTTATTGTACTAGTATTTTTCCAAGAGCTTAACTCAATTGCTAAGCATTTATAAGGAGCTTTTACTTTCCAATAGACACCAACTCAAATAAATTGATCAAGCTTTTCACCAATCAGACTTAAGCTACTCCTTAAGTACTTACGAAGCTACTTTTCGATCACAATTTATTTGCTCAAAGGTAAAAGACAATAATATTGAAGAGATGAGTTTGGAGAGATGCAAACGCTATTTAGAGTGGTTCGGCACAATCCTTGTCCTACGTCCACTTTCTTTCTCAATCGCAATTGAGAAGTTCCACTATTGCCAAGCTTCAAGGTGCTCGCGCAAAACCTTTTACAATCCGAGTCCTTAATTTCTAACACCTCACGGTATATGATCACCACTCGTATACTAACCCACTCCACTTAGAGATACCTTCTCTAAGATTTGCCTTGAGTACTTAGTATACCTCTTTGGTATCCTCACCGACTATAGTGTTTATAACTCTTGACTCAACCTTGGAGATCACACTCCAATTTACAAAGTGTACAAGAAAACAATTCTCAAGGAATTGTTGAGATGAAATGAGTACTCTCTAGAAGAGTGTATGATTACAAGTTTAGCACTATTGAACCAATTGATATTGCTCTCTCAAATTGTGTATTATAACACCTTAAAAAATGTGTAGAATGAAAGAATATGAACAAGATAGTTTCCAAAAATTCAAGTTACTGAAATAAGGCTTCAATCCATCTATTTATAGATTCTCCAAACCTTAGAAACGTTGGGGAATTAATGGGATGGAGCCTTTTTGTCAAAACTAGCCGTTTTTTATGTTTTTGAATTATTTGCATCGATGCATAACACTTTGCATCGATGTAAATGTGTCTTTGAAGCTGAAATTTGAATTTTCAGCTAGGTTGCATCGATGCAAACATCTTTGCATCGATTCAACAAGTCGTCGCATGCTTTGCATCGATGCAAGATGAGTGTGCATCGATGCAAACCTTAAAGAATGGCTTAAAATCACTTTAAAATACTTAGGATTGATCTCAAACTTGTTGGAGTCAATTCCTATGCTTTTGTACCTTTGAAAACAAGTTTTAAACCATTTGGCTAGCATCGAATTGCAAGATGTGCATCAAAACATTTTGTGAGTGTGTGTTGAGAGATTTAGCAATTGGTTCTTAACAAGAAGTTACCTAAGTCCTAAGACACTATACTTGTCTTCAAATGTTGTGGACTTGAGTTTCTTGTTGTTGTTGTGTTGCTTTCAACTCTTCATTCCTCAACGTTGAATGTTGGTTGATCTTTCAACATGCTTGTTCATTCAAGTTGTTTGTTGGTTTGTCTTTCATGTCGTTTGTTGGTTTGTCATTCATCAAAACCTACGAATACAAACTTCTCATACAAGCAACATGATTTACATTTATGGCATGTTGAATGCTCTGAATTTATTATGTTGTTGATTGCTTAAGTGATAATTTATCCCAAATTTTTTCCTTAGCTTTGGCTTTGTATTGTTACATTTTTTTTGCCATGCCCAACCAAAGGTGAGCTGTGTTTGACATTTTAGTTGTGTGTGCAGATTTTCTTGAGCACAAGATGGGCTATCTTGTTGAACTTGCATGTTGAGATGTTCTGCGTGAACAAGTATCCTATATATGATATCTATTTGATTTACTAGCATAATGTTACACACAAGAACTAAGAACACCTATCTGTTACTAATTTTTAGCATGTCACCATTTTTATTATATTCCCCTTTCAATTTTTCTTCGATTCCTTGACTTGAAATACTTATAGTCTTTGTTGTAGAGTCTCTGGAGTTGGACTTTGCACTTCTCTTCCCAGAACGCCACATACTCTTGCGTGTCTTACCTATTTTTGTTGTCCTAGCTAATGATATCATCAGAGAAATATAGCGAGTCTTTGTACAAGAGGGTGAAAATCAACAGACTGATCAATATATTTAAGGTATTATTGATTTAGCTACGTGGCGCGCATCATGCTTATTTTTCCAGTTGTCTTCAATCCCTTGTGAATCAACTTAGATGGCCTCATCTTTTCATCTTCTTCAAGGCCTTTGCTTCAAGATAACTTGAGATTCACGTCACTAACCTTATCTCTTATTTTTCTAATATTTTCAAATTAAAGTTATTAGTTTTAGTGTGAGATGTATGAATATTTACGATTAACTTCATTCTAGTACTTTTGGATCATTATTATAAATATATTTTGGTTAGAGATAATTTTTATTATTTAAAGAAATTATTTAATATAATTATGTATTTATTTTTATTTTATAATATTTAATTTATTTAATTAAAAATATAGAATTATTATACATGTAATCATATTATTAACTATTATGTTGTATTAATAATTATTATATATATATATATATAATGAGAAAAAAAATGAGACCTAAGGCTACACTTATATATAGTAGCTATAGTATAAAAAAAAAACGAGGGACCTAAGGCTACACTTATAAAAAGTAGCCATGGTATACAATGTGGCTACGCTTTACAGGTGATGCAGTAGCGCTGAAAAACGTAGCCTATTCTGGCAAAAATGGAAGCTGAAAAACGTAGCTTTTAGTCCTGGACAGCATCACTTGAAAAGCGCACCCTATTCCCAAACGCCAAAAGCGTAGCCCTTGGTGCAAAAAAGCGTAGCCTTTGAGAATAGGCAACAGCCGAATAGGAATCACCCCAGAAAACATAGCCATAGCCTAAGGCATCATTTTTCTTAATTTTGGCTACACTTTTCAAGTGTACTTTAAATGGATATTTTTGTTGTAGTGAATATGATCTTTTTGAGTCTTTCTCTACTATTCAACCCATGTCTATTTTTTCCATCTCATTCACTCTCACTATCAGAAAACAACATATTATAGATATGTTTACAAAAATATTTAGTGTTAGTTTAGATTGATTTTTCCAGTGAAAAAAATATATGTTATTTTAAATAAAGTATTTTTATTCAGTTTAAAACCTATTTGGATATACCTCTTTTAAAATAAGTATTTTTATTAAAAAAAGTAAAAATAAAAAATATTTTTAATATTTAAATTTTTTTAAAATTTATCGAAATATAAAATAATTTTTATCTATTAAAAAATATTTTTTAAAAAGATGACAAAAATAAATATTTTTTTCAAAAGTCAATCCAAATTTATCCTTAATTTTTTTTTACTGATTAATTTTCAACTATCGACAGAATTATCGATCGACATATTTCTATAATTATAATGATTCTATATGTTCAATCTAAAATAATTATGGAAGTGATCTTTTTAATATTCGAACAACTTAATAATATATCTGAATTTTAATAAATGACCAGTACTAAAAGTAAGTGAGTTTTTTTCAAACAAAAAGAATACCCTATTTAATTTCTACTTTGATTTCACATGTGTATAAGAATAAGTTATTTCATATCATAATTTCAAAAAGCAAACTCAAAGTAATGACAAAAAACAGAAGAAAACAATATACACACAAAGAAAATATACATAAATCGTTGGAGCTACCAACGGTTTCATATTTTTAATTTTTTCATGTAAATTCCTACAGCCTCTAAAGATTTATAATAACAGTCAATTTTCATATAAATTCCTACAATTTTATTCTCTAACAGTTTACATATAAATTTTGAAAATTTTGGACCTTATAATAATTTATATAGAATAAGTACATGACGCAAATGTAACTATTTTTCAAATATTGTAATTATGTCATTTTAAGTTCTATTTTATTTAAATATGTAATTTGTCCTTTGATGTGTATTATATTAAATCTTTTTATGTATTATTTAAAATCAAGATGTATTCTATAATATCTAAAAATTATACATATTTCAACTTCATAAAATAGCGAGTCTCTTCTTTTAACACTCATATTTAAGTAATTTAGACAAAAAATTTATAGACACTATAAAATTATCTTAAACTTAAAAGGACTACTAAGGCAAGCACATCCAATATATATGCTGTCTAATAATCTTTTTATGAATTTATATTATTGATCTTCTGGTTAAATAATATCTAATTTAGCGTGTAATAGGATGTTCACTCAATAACGCCAGTAGTAGCATTAATCAAATGTCCATCATGTTCCTTTGAAAATTATTTTCTAGATCATATATGATATGATCTATGACAACCCATTAAAAACCTAGAGCTAGAAATGCCTCTACACGGTTAAAGAGATTACAGTGATATATATGACTACTGCGTATATTTTTTTTTATTAGAGAATTTGATTTGTAATGATATGGCGCAGAAAAGGGAAAAAAATGTAATTTAAGTTTTTTTGGATTATGATTTTAGGGCAACTAAATTGTTTAAGCAATTTTCTGATTTTGTGTGTAATGTTCCTTTTAGGTCTTGTGGATCCAGGTAGAGAACTAAAGATTAAGAGAGATTTAGAGCAAGAAAATATTAATCCTCAAGTTCCGAATTGCATGCTTATTATCAATTTTAAAATGCCATTCTATTATTAAATATATAAGTACATCTGCATAGTATACTTTATATGTTCCCAAACTTTCTTCATCTATCATATTATTTTTTGTAGTTATAACAAACATTGAAAAAAATTTCTCCAGCTATTATATATATGAATAAGAAAAATTACTCCAGAAATAATGAATGGTATATATTAGAATGTAGTTATAACAAACGACAAGCAAGAATCAGGTTCCACGCACTTCAAAATAATAATAGATTTGACTATATCTTCTCAGAGACCGAATCCATATGGAATTTAGATAGGGCTGGTAGAAGCACAAGCCGTAAGAATATGGCTTTACTAATTAAGTTAGACAAGAGAATATTAACTTAGTCGACAATTATAACGTAGGATACTATTGGAGGCATTTTTTTTCAAAAAATTCTGATATATTTAAAGGTCAATATTTTTAGTAAAAAATTGATTAAAATTTGTTTTTTTTTTAATATGAAAAAGTATTGTGAGTTTCTCATTAAAATACACTACTTAGGTGCAATTATAAGTGTGTAGACGTTGCAGAGGAACAAGCCTAATATACAAACTGCATGAAGGCCCAGCACACAAATAACGTACCGCAGTACGCAAGTTGTGTGTTGTCACATGTTGCGTGATGAATTGAGTGTTGATGCAACACATGATTTGAGTGTTGATCGATTCAACACATACCTAAAAGCTTTGCCTATAAACACTACAAGAAAAAAAGTTGAATACCATTGAATTTAGCGTCGTACATTAATGTTGGCTTTACTTAAGGATTTAGCGACAATTTTGTTGTGAAATTCGTCATGCCAAATAATTATCAGCGGATAGCCTCTTCCGACAGTTAGATTTGGCGGTGAAACAAGCTAAACAGGCACTAAACTTAGCGTCGGAGTTACTGTTAGAAAAATCTGACAGTAGACACTTTAATGGAATACTGCGTTTTGGTGATCCGCACCACGCTACCGTCGAAAATATCCGCCGGTAAATCTGACGGTAACCATGCCTTAAAAGTGAACCGCGAACCCCTTCCCCTTAATTTCGAATTTGTTTTCTCTCTCCAGCCTCTCATGTAATACCCTAATATACAAATTCTTATGCTCGAGTCATAAGTCAACAATATTAAGGTGGTACGACTCTCAAGGTGGATTGTAATATATAATATAAAATATAATTGAAAAGAAGTATTAAACGAAAAGTCTGAAAAATGAGTAAAATAAAATCGCGAAGCGTAACACTCACGTATCAACTAAAGATAAAGCGTGTATCGATAGCAATATAAAGATAAGAATGAGATCAAAACATAATATAGGTATAAGATATATGTAAATAGCCACTAGTCGCGACCCGCAAAGTTTAGGCCGACTAGGATACAGAGTAAAAGCAGTTTGACAACAAAAGTTTCCTATCTCTCCCAAAATAATCAAGCCTCTATAGGTAAGTTTTCAAAAGAATTAAATACATAATGTAAGTTCTTCAAAATAAAAATACGGAGAGATCCTAAGCAGAAAATAAATAGAGTCCAAAGATCTTCGTCATCTCTTAGATGAAGCACAGCTCACCGCTGAGCACCAGGACCTGCATCTGAAAAATAAGAGATATATACGGAATGTGAATCCCTGACTCTTGGGTTCCCAGTACGGTAAAAGTGCCAAATAAATACAATGCGCTATAATACAAACTCACTAAGCGTCCTAAGCTTCCTTTCCTCAATTATTCATCCTTGGTCCTCACTAATCCATAAATTGGCAACTATCATAGGGGATTCTATCTCTGACCCAATATCCTTCATACTTTCACTACCTTCCAACAAGATAATCCAAGAATTGAACCATCTCTGAAGTAATTCAACTCTTATACAACACAAACAATACAGAAAAGTAAGACAATTAGCAAATAATCAGGAAACATGTACAATTAGGCAAATCAAAGCAATTAAGCAAACCCGAACAATATCAAACATATGCAGATGATGCATGCCTATCTTATGACCGATGAGTCTCATCTGTCGGTTATAAAGCCAAACCCGACATGTTCGGTAGCTAACCCTAAACAGAACACCAAACACGAAACAAGTAGGACAACGCCGCAACCTTGCATCTTACCCGTGTATCCGGAGCAGGGGACAACTTTACCCTGCCTCTTACCCAGGTGGTGCTACAGTTCTCAACCCGGAGCAAGAGGCGATAGAATTCCACCCTTGCATCTTATCCGGAGTTTCGAACTCTCATCCGGAGCAAGTGGATAATGCCACTGCATCTTACTCGGTGTCCTTGCCTATTACCCAGAGCAAGTGGATGACACCACTACGTCTTACCCGGAGGCATATCAAAATCAAATTCAAGTTTATTTTCATTATTATTCCAATTCCTTCATAATTATTAATTCATTAATTCATTTTCCATACATTCTCAATATCTCTACACTTCTTAATCATATACCCGGAGCGAATGGTCATTTCCACTGCCTTTTACCCAGCACCTCTATCTCATTCAATCATATGCATATACATACTCCACCATAAATCAATATTTATCATAGCCATCCGACTCACAACATAATACACAATATAATACACAACCTGCCATGATTCACTAACAAACACAGCCCTTCGGTTCATGGCATACACAACACTCCCACCATCATCCTTAATAACTCAAACAATCATCATTAATCATGTTTCATCATTAATTGTCTCTTTACTTCATCCACACATTACCACATTTGCTAACTCCGTCTCATCACTAGGCATACTATAAAGATTTAGGATAAAAAGGATGAAAACGAAGGTTTGGGAATATGAAATTCAGTTCAAAAACACGATCCAGATTTTTGCTGAAAATAGGGTCACGCGTACACGTCAGCCACACGTATGCGTCAACGGAAAATATGATTGTGACGTGTGCGTGTCGTCCATGCGTACGCATTGATCGGGGTAAAACTTGTCTCTCAACAAATTCCCATTCGGCAAGTGTACCGAATTTGTCGTCAAGTAAAAACTCACAATAGAGTGAGGTCGAATCCCACAGGGATTGATTGATCAAGCAACTTTAATTAGAGGAATGATCTAGTTGAGCGAATCCATGAATAGAGTTGATAATTGCAGAAATTAAAATGGCAGGAAAGTAAATGACTGAAAGTAAATAGCAGAATTGTAAATGGGAATGGGGGAATTGCTCATAAAAGTAAATTGCAGAAAATAAAGAGAATGGGTAAGACCAGAAATGGGGAGTTCATTGGGCTTAGGAGATGTTGCATTCTCCGGATCAATTTCATTTTCATCTCTTCCTCAATCAATGCACTCATTGATCTCCTTGGCAATCTTAAGTGATTGAATCACAATTTCTTGCAATTCAATCTCTCAAATCTTGATCAATAGCCAATTCCTTGGTCAATTGCTCATGAGAAGAGATGAAGTGTGGTCACTTATTATACCACATGCACTTCCCAAATCAAATGCTTAGAGGGTTATAGCCACATACCCATCCACACTCAATTTGGTCCAGCATGAGAAAGTATTTCTAGCTAATCTCTTCATTCCTCTTTCAAGGATCCGAAGAGATCCATGTTTGAATAGCTTCTTTTCCAAGATCACTATCCAATTGGATGAAGATCGAAGGCTTTCAAGTAAAATCAAGAGGAAAGATAGAAGAAGAATAAGAAAATTAGTATTGATCCATCAAATTACAACAGAGCTCCCTAACCCAATGAAAGGGGTTTAGTTATTCATAGCTCTAGAAATCAAAATCAAAGATGGAGAATACATGATAAAGCTAGAATTACAAAGAAAGTAAATACAAAGAGTAGTTCTCTTTCCTAGCTCCTCCCAAAAACTCCTCTCTATTTCAAAACTACTCCTATATATACTACTCTTCTCAGCTTCTAGTTAGCTCTTCAAGTCTTGGGCCTCTGGATCTTTGAGCTTGAAGCAGTTCCTTTCTTCAATTGGGCTTGGCTTACTTGCCGAGAGAAAGTGTGAAGTGGGCAGAGACTTTAGCTCAAGACGTTAGGGGTGTTTAACATTTAGTGAAAATACAAGTTCGAGAACGTTAGTGCCACTTAACATTGTCACTAACGTTGCCATGTACCCCTTTGCCTCACGTTAGAGCCCACGTTAACTGGGTTAACGTGGCTTTTAACGTTGCCTTGTTAGTCTTCGAGAACGTTAGTGACACTCAACATTGTCACTAACGTTCAAGTGTGCCCCTTCTTGCTTCACGTTAAAGCTCACGTTAACTAGGTTAACGTGGCTTCTAACGTGGCTTTTGCCAACCTTCGAGAACGTTAGTGACACTCAACATTGTCACTAACGTTCAAGTGTGCCCCTAGGTTAACGTGGCTTCTAACGTGGCCATTCTTAGCCATCCCAACGTTAGTGACAATGTTGAGTGTCACTAACGTTGGCTCATTCTTCATTCCTCATCGTTAGCTTCCACGTTAACCAAGTTAACGTGGAAGTTAACGTGGCTCTTGGGGGTTGTGTGGTTGCTCCAACGTTAGTGACAATGTTGAGTGTCACTAACGTTGTCGACAACTCTCCATCTCTTACGTTAGCTCCCACGTTAACCAAGTTAACGTGGGAGTTAACGTGGCTCTTTGCACCTTAGGCCAACGTTAGTGACAATGTTGAGTGTCACTAACGTTGGCTTTTCTTCCCCCTTTAACGTTAGAGGCCACGTTAACTAGGTTAACGTGGCTTCTAACGTGGCCATTTGTGAGCAATTGCCAACGTTAGTGACAATGTTAAGTGTCACTAACGTTGGCTCAACTTCTCTTCTCCACGTTAGAGTTCACGTTAACTTAGTTAACGTGACTCTTTAACGTGGGCGTTGATGGCTTTTGAGAGTGTTTTTGGCAATCACTTTTCTCCTTAACTTTGCAAGTTACCTCCCATTCCTTGCTCCCTTTGGTCCTGAAATCAAGCAATAGAGTGCATCAAAGTTCTAATCCACGTCATGGGTAATGCAATATACAATTTTGTCATTAAAATCATGCAAAATCCTCATAAAATAATGTAAAATGCACAATGTATGCTTGAATCAAGGTCTGAGTGAATATCTGCCCAAAACTAACTTATTTCCTAAGAAAATGCATGAAAATACCTAAAAACAGTAAAGAAAAGGTCAGTGAAACTGGCCAAAATGCCCTGGCATCACGCATGGAAAACAGAAAGGAAAGTGACGCGTGCGCGTCAGTCACGCGTACGCGTGGGGACATTTTGTGCTCCACGCACAAAGCCGGCACGGTACCATCACAACTCTCTGGATTTTCTACTACGCACCTGCATTAGTGCAGCGAAGTGTACGCGTCAGCCAGGCACACGCGTGAGAGAGTAAAAATCATGAGTGACGCGTGCGCGTCGGCCATGCGTGCACTTCGGAGTACGTTTTACCAAAAATTTTACTAAGTTGAAAGGTTGCAGGATTACATTTTCAAACCTCAAACTTCCGACCCACATAACTTCTTCTACAAAATTCCTTTTTCAACCATTTCTAAACCGTTGGAAAGATGGTTGAATAAACTTTCATAAAAATTTGGTTTTGAAGAATTCCTAACTCCGAGGACTGAGTTACGGACCGCTGAAGTTGGTCAAAAATCAAATTTTACCCAAACACAGAAATCACCAATTATTCCAATGTTCACAAGCCAAATTTATTTCCACTCATCCAAATGACTACAACCCAACCACATTCACATAATTACACTCAACCAAAAGCAAACCTACCTCATCTACACAATTTCACCCAAAACTATCAAATTTCATACCTCAATTCCTCAAACCTTATTATTCAAAAATCAAACAAATTATTCACACATTCAATATCTAAAATCCGTCCAATCTCTTATATCATCACACAATACACACATCAACTTACCTTCCTTACCTCTTTTTGGCCTCTGACCCAAGATTCAGTCTCCGGCCTAATATACCAATCCAATACATAATCTCATAAAAGCATTGTCACCACTCAAATACTCAATTTTCCACACATAACCACCATGCATCACCATCAAATTATCATCCAATTTCATAAATTACCAAGCACATCATCTATACACATCAATTCTACCAAATATACAATTCTACAATCCTGATCCAATATCAATATAATCAACTACACATATAGTACCAATCAATCGTACCATTCAAGCTTAATCCTAGGGGCACCTAACTTAGGAATTCACATCATATCACATGGTACTTAAATAAAACTTAAACTGTACCTCTTGGAGCCAAACCAATTGAGCCTCTTCTTTGAAAGTCTCCACCAGTCTTAGCTCCAAACTTCACCAAAGCTCCACAAGTAAAACCAACCTCCCAATTGTGCACCAAAATCAACCAATACTCTAACATAACCAATTTCACACTTACAATCAACCTAGGGTTCATAAAAATGATAAATCACAAGTGTTGGAGGGTTTCTTACCTTAACCAACTGAAGTTTGTGATGAATATCACCCATGACTCATACTAGAGCACCCCTAAACAAACAAAATTACAAGATTTTCTCAAAATTCAAACCAAATTCAAAATACAAGAGAAAAAAAGAAATTGGGCAGACGAGAGTTAAATACTCACTACAAAACTTAGATAGACTTGAAGAGGAGGAGAAGAGCGACGCATGGTCACAAATGGCTCATCAATCGGAGCTCTGTAGCTCAAGTTATGGTGGTTTGAAGATTGAAATTGAAGTTGGAACCCTCACCTATCACCTTTCTTCCATTTCAACATGTTTTTCATAAAAATGGGGGGGGGGGTTGTGGCTGCTGAATGGCTTTAATAAGGTTATATATATGTTGGGTCTTGGATCCACTTGGGTCCGGTTCACTTGGTTTAGTCCGTTGGCCCAACTTTGAGCCAAAACCTTCAAGATTAGAGTTTTAAATCGCATTTTAAATATTTCTATCTTCCCAGATTATGAATTCTAATCTCTTAACCTTATTCACTCATAATTAATGTTCTCAACTATAGTACCAGACAGATCCAACCGGTACTGCAGGTCAAATTTACGTTTCGTATTTTTATGCTGAAAACTATGTTTTCCGACTCAGAAAATTTCACTGAGTCCAATTGTCATATTTAAATCATCAAATTCCGATTGCTAAATTTTCTAATCAAATTCACTCATATCTAATTTATTATTTAATTAATTATGGTTTGACCGAGTTTTACATCTCTCAGTCCTCTCTCTCCCTCTCTAACCACTCACCCCCACTCTCTCTCTAACCTTCTCATCTCTCATCTCCGCTGACCTCCTCTACCGCCACTGCTGCAAACGTTGTCATTGTCGTCTGAAACGCTGCTGCCACTACTGCAAATGCCACTGTCACCGGTATTACAAATGCCCCTACCGCTGCTGCAAACCCCTGCTGATTCCGCTTATGTCGCCACTGCACCTCCATCAATGTTCTCTATTTTCACTTGTTCTGCATTCAAGGTTTTTTATTTGAATTCTGTTTCTTTCAAATTTTGTTACTTCAAGTTAATTAATTACATAGTAGAGTTTAGTTAGTTTAATTTTCTGATTTAGTGGATTTTGGTGATTATGATACGTTAGACTAGGTTTAGATTAGGCCCTGAGATTGATGAAAAGTGTTGAATTATTGAGCTATTTGCTGATTTACCATGCTGAATTCTTTGAAAAATGCTTGACTGTATTGATGAGTCATTATTTTATTATTGATTTTGATAAATTTTGATACTGGAATTATTTAGATAATTTTGATTGCATTTATTAACTGCGTTAAGGTCATTTTTTTGAAAATTTGCTACTAGATTTGTTTGCATTATGCTTTGTTATTACTTGTTGTGACCAGTCATAACTTGATTAATCCTTGGTTTGAAATTATCGCTTGTCAATTCCTTATTGAGTGCATCAATTTTGCATTAATTTTGCATACAATTTTCCATCTTCATCACATTCGTGAGTGATTTTTGCTTCCAATGTATGTTGAATGTGGAATCTGGCCGCATCATTGCTATTTTAAATGTGTATCTGTTGAATTGCATCTTAAATTTTATGCAATAGCAGTAATTGCAGTGCAATGCCAATTTGAAAAAACATAAAGGCAAGAATCATAGAAGATATAGGGTGCAAAGTTTTCTTGGACATTTTGTGTCTACTATTGATGCTATTGGTCTTGTAATGTATGCTTTTGAATTCCATCAATGTAAAGGTGTGTTGATTTGGAAGAAGAGTGTATACGTAAGATGTCCCAAAGTTTTTGGAATTAGTGTATCTTATTTTGTTAGTTTATTATTGTCAACATAGTTCTCATACCATTAATCTGCTATTATGCTTTCTTATGGCTTGATACATGTGTTGCCTACTTACCTATTTTCTATTTTTTTGGTGATAATAGATAATCATTTGGAACTTGAAAGTATTTACCTGTGTGGGTCTCATCGTTTCTATCAAAATTTTTATAAGATTTTGAATAAAATTTGAATCAGTTGTTTAATTGTGTGTTGACTGATGTTGTAAATTGATATTGGTTGGATTTGTGTTAAT
Source organism: Arachis hypogaea (assembly GCF_003086295.3). Lineage (NCBI taxonomy): Eukaryota > Viridiplantae > Streptophyta > Magnoliopsida > Fabales > Fabaceae > Arachis > Arachis hypogaea. The sequence continues at coordinate 51,476,507 of NC_092038.1, forward strand.
AATGATGTATGCTTATTACTATTAGTAATGTATTCACTGTGCAGATACGACGACAGGTAAAGGAGATAGGTTAAGTGGGTCATGTGGTCGTGGTAGAGGACGGGCTTCCACCGAATCCCTAATGACTGCCCAATCATCACCCTCTACCTTGACTATGTCGTTGACCCATGTGACATCACAGGCGGGTCCATATGACCAGCAATTCATCATGGTCAAAAACCAAAACTACGTGCCTCCTTCTACTACGCCCTCTGTAAATCCAGCAACAACAGAGCCCGCGGTGGGTGATACCTTCGATAGCATGTAGTTGTGAGTATATACAATTTTTAAAGTTTATTATGCATTTCTATGTGTTTATTATGCGTTTCTATGTGTTTATTAGTCTTAAGTTTAGTATGCATTTCAATGTGTTTGTGAATGTTATATTTTTTCTCTGCTAGGTTTGCACCAAACCCTAACGCTTGCACACAAGAGATCACCGACATCATTAAGTCGGTGTACGACCACCTATGGCCGACCTACACACAGATCCCGACTGGGACTAGAGATCGATGGTTTCAAAAGTAGGCGGTAAGAACCCAATAATGTCAAATTAATTAACTGTATTTGAGTTGTATCTTATTCCGACTAACTTTTGTAATGGTGAATCACTTTGTACAGTTGAAATTTCTATGGAAAGTGGAGCATAATCTCATTATTCGGAAGATATACAACCACTGGACAGCCAAATGACTTCAGCAGATGATGAGCGACGTTCGTCAGGTGCGTGACCACTTAACATCGTAGTTCTGTCCTGCCATCAAGAAGAAACTAGAAGCCTATTTTGCTAATGATAAGGGGTTCAAGCATAACTGTCTGACGAACCTCACTAACAGGGTTTTGTCCAGGTCGTTGAAGTATATGGCTAGGTTGACGAACTTCATGAAGACGAAGAGTAGACTGGTAGGTTTCTTGTCGCTTTTTAATATTTTACCAGTTACTTGAATTAGTTGTTTCATTTATTTATTTATTTTATTGGTTGATATATTAATTTGTAGTCTAAATCGTTGGACCGTGAGATAATACTAGTAGAGACCTTCAAGTATACCCATAGTTTGAAGGCCAACAAGGATAGATTTTCTGACGAGCGATCAGCGGCCCATTATATGAGTTTAAATTAATCCAAAGGTTCAAATTTATTTGGTTTTAAGTCATATGTTTAACTGTTATTCTAAGCACAACGTGTGTGACACAGTAGGAGTAGACACAGAGGTTGGAGGCCGTGACCCAACAATCTCAGCCGCCTATTAGGGACGATAAAGTCAGCTTCGTGACCTCAGTGGTAATTCCTGATAGGGTTTGGCGCGAGACCACCTCTGAAACCCACAAGAATTGCCATTTTGGTTTGGCATCGTTCTTCGCTAGTGACCTCCACTCCTCCTCGTTGGTAGCTTCCTCTGTCCTGCCTCTGCCACTAGTCCTGCCGATCCCCGAGAAGTTGTCAACTTGGGGGAGGAGGGAAAGAAGCTAACACAGGAGCTTCACCAGCAAGCGGAGCAATTTGAGCATAGGTATAATGACTTTCTTACACGTGTGGGAGGAGCCATTGCCATAAGCTCGGACATAACAGAGAAGTTAGATCAACTCGATCGGTTGCGAGAGCAGATGGAATAGTACAACTAGCAAATGGGCACCAGAGCCAGCAGCACTGGAGGCAATGGCACTGCTGGTTCCAGCGTCGACGTTACTGATGGGGCTCCAACGTCAACACCTACACCGTCGACTCATTGTATTTTTTTGTTTGTATACTTCATTGTATTATACTTTTATGGCATTTTATTATATTTATACTATTTAATTTTAATAAAATAATTTGTTGAATTCTGATAATTTTAGATTTTTGCTAACAATTTTGTTAACAAGGGTTCTAATTCGACTACTACTTGTGGCTTAACTGTGCCAAAAAAAACATAAAAAATACTACCGTTAGATTTACTATCCGATTAATACAACGGTAATCATCAACTCAGTCTCGAAAAATTCATTGAAAATACCGACAAAAAATCCGCCGGTAATTAGCGTTGGACAAAAAACATCTGCTAGTAAATAGTTTCCGGCACCAATAATATCGTAAACTCCAGGTCGACGGTAAATTCGACGGTACTTAACATTTTTTTCTTGTAGTGAAATACTAAACTTATTAACCATTTTATTTCATTCCGAGTGGAGTTGTATTACTGTGTTGATGGTGAAGTTAAGCTCTATTTTGGTCCCTGAAATTGGAGAGTTACACTTATTTAGTACCTGACTTTTTAATTGCTACAATTTGGTTTCCCAAATTAAGATAAGTGCACCAATTTAGTCCATCGTGTATTTTCCATCGTCGGTGCTCAACGCCGTTAATGACGTGGTTCAAGTCTTACCACACTGAGCATATTAAAACGACGTCATTTAAGAATTTGAACAGTTAGTATTGTTCAAAAGGGAGGGTGTAACGTTTTAATATTATTGAAACCCTCAAACGACGTCGTTTAATGCCTTCTTTAGGGACAAAACACGTATGATATCGTTTTATTATGTCCAGCGTGGCAAGGCTTGAGCCACGTCACTAATGGCGTTAAGCTCTAACAACGTAAAATACACGAAAGTGGGGGCTTAACTCGTTGGCGGTGTAATGGATAATCACAAAATACACATGAGGGTGTCAGTTTTGTGTGTGATTATCTATTTTCTTTTGGTATTCCACGCACCATGATATTTGCAGAATTATAGTACGAGATCTATCAACACAATGCCTATCATAAAGAGAGTGAGCAATATTCTGTACAGAAATTTCGTTATTGTATTTAGTAAGCTAATACAATTCAACAGAATGTCCATCGTTGACGAAGCAAGTATGCAATATATGTTTCATTTTTATTAGTAAACTCAAGTGCAAGTGCTGAAGATTGAGTTGTATGTTGAGTTTGAACATAAAGCTGCAAATGCAGTTCAACACGACTCAACACATGGAAGACGACAGAACTGAAATCTGCACAGCAATGAATAGTAATAATAAAGAGAAGTTCGAAGCTAACTATGAAGTCAATGACAAGACACTATAAGGAAAATGCTGAGTACCTTCGGATTTAGAGTCGCAGAGTAGCGGCGGATTTATCGGTGGATTTATGTTTCCGACAGTAAATTTACCGGTCATAATTTGAGGGAAACAAAAAGAAATTGGTGCATCCTTTAAGGTCATTCTGATGGTAAATCCATTTAGTGAAACGTTGCGTTTTGGTGACCTGTAATGGTTTACCGTGTAAGACCCAGAATTTTTGAAAAAGTTTATTATAAACTAATTTAAAATTCAATTATTTTTGTAGCTTTAATTTTAGAAATTTCTTTATTATAGATAATTAAAGCAAGTTTTGATTAATTGAATTCGAAATAAATTAAGATCCTTTTTTAATTTTATAATTATTGAGTTATTTTCTACATTTAAAAAATTATAATGTTAGTAGTTTTCAAATAATAAGAATTTTATATGATTTAATTTAAATAGTTGATGTTCTTTATAATTAAATACTTTAATTTTTAGAAAAAAAAAGGAAATTAATCTTAATATCTTATAATTTCAATTATAGCATTTGATTTTAAATTAATTAGTATTTTGGTACAACAAATAATATTGTAAAGTAATTTTTAGGGATTTAATTAGATTTTAAATTAATACCCTATGTCCTAATTTTATTAAAAATTACCCTACTCTAATTAAACCGAAAATTCCCAAATCAAAAACCTAATTTATACATGTAACCCTAATCCTAATTTTCACACACACTCACCTCACCAAACCGTAACCTAGCGGCCACACCCCGCCCCTCCCCCTCCCCCAAATCACAACACACACACATGCAGCTTCAACTGAAAGAAAAAAAAAGAAAGAAGAAAGAAAGGGAAACGGGGAAGGGAGCCGCGGGAAAGGGAGAAGGAGAAAAAGAGGAAGGCGACACAGTGGGTTTCACTGCCACCGCCGCCGCCACTGTTGGCAAGGGAGAGAGGAGAGCCGAGAGAGAAAGAGAGTGCCAGTGGAGGAGGGAGGAGCTTGCCCATCCTCGCGAACCGCCGCTGCCTTGCATCTGTCGTCGTCTTCATGGGGTCCCTGTCACCACTGTTGTCCTCGCTGATGAACGGATTTTTGATATTATAGAATTGAAGAACTAAAGATTGTTGGTTGAGAAGTTATAATAAATTCTCGTTACAAGTATAGTTTCTAAACCAAGCAATCAACCTTTCTTACAAACGTTTGGTTGTCACAAGTAACAAACCCAACATAATTTATAAACCGAAGTATTCAAACCTCGGGTCATCTTTTCAAGGAATTGTAGGGAAGTATGCTTTATTATTGGTTATGGAAAACAGTGTTTGTGTTTGAAAAGGTTTTGAATGAGAGAAATGGTTTGCAGAAATTAAGAAATTAATAATTGATAAAACCTTTGGCAAGGTATAAAAACTGGAAGTCCTATCCTAGTTATCCTTATCAATGGTGATGAGAATTATACTGTTGCTCCCACTAAGTCAACCTCTAACTATGAAGGTCAGTTAAGTGGACAAATTAATTTAATACCTAAAGTCCTAGTCAACTCCTTGAGGAAAGACTGGAGTTATAGGAATCTAAATTAATCAGCAAGAATAATAATTATCAATCACGATAAGTTTGATAACTTAAGAGTCACCAATTAATCAACCAAAGCCAATAGTAAATAATCTAGATTAAAAATAAGGAAAAGCAATCATGAGTCTGAAATTCCTCAAATTATATTTAAATAAAGATGTCAATTCTAACATGGACAAGTTCATAAATCAAATTGGAAAGACAAATAAAAAGAACATTGAACCTGTGATGAAGAGATAATCCCAATAAGATAAATCCTAATCCTAATCCTAAGAGAGAGGAGAGAACCTCTCTCTCTAAAAACTACATCTAAATCCTAAAACTATGTATGAATCTAGTATTCAGTCTCTAATCTCCCTCTATCATGAATGAATGAATTCCTCCATTTATAATCCTTCAATCTGTGTTCTCTGGGTTTGGATCTGGGCCAAAAGGGGCCCAGAAATTGCTGAGGATGACTTCTGCAAATTTTGCAGATCGCGCATGTCACGCGTCCGCGTGGGTCTCGCGGTCGCGTCATCTAGAGTGTTGCTTTTCCACGCGGTCGCGTCAGTCATGCGCCCACGTCAATTGTGTTTCGCAGGTCACGCCTTCACCTCATCCATGCGCTCGCGTCGATTCTCTTTTGAGCGAACCACGCGTTCGCGTCGTCCATGTAGACGCATCACTGCCAGTTTCTTCCAAGGACTCCAATTTGTGCTTTCCTTCCATTTTTGTATGTTTCCTTTCCATCATTTAAGTCATTCCTGCCCTATAAAACCTGAAAGTACTCAACACACAAATCACGGCATCGAATGGTAATAAAGGATAATTAAATTTGGTAATTTTAAAGCATAGGAAACATGTTTTCTCATATATCAAATTCCAAGGAAGGAATTGTAAAATCATGCAAATTCATATTGAACATGTGATGAAGAAGATGAAAATATTCCTAAATCCTTTAAGAGGAATCCTAATCCTAATCCTAAGAGAGAGGAGAGAACCTCTCTCTCTAAAAACTACATCTAAATTATGAAAAGTGTGATTTATGAATGAATGTATGATGTATTAATGGATTTCCCTACTTTATAGCCTCTAATCTGTATTTTCTGGGCCGAGAACTGGGTCAGAAACAGCCCATAAATCGCTCATTGTGAAATCTAGTTCATACAAGTCGCGGCAAAGTGACGTGGAGGCGTCATCCACGTGTTTGCGTGGATTGAGATTTTGCAGATGCGACGTGGGCACGTCATCCACGCGTTCGCGTCGCCCAACTTCGGAGCAGCTATGGCAAATTATATATTGTTGTAAAGCCGGATGTTAGCTTTCCAACGTAATTAAAACCATCTCATTTGGACCTTTGTAGCTCAAGTTATGACCGTTTGAGTGCAAAGAGGTCAGGTTGGACAGCTTAGCAATTTCTTCAACTTCTTGTATTCCTTCCACTTCTGCATGCTTTCTTTCCATCCTCGGAGTCATTCATGCCCTGTAATCCCTGAAATTACTTAACACACATATCACAGCATCCAATGGTTATAAGAGAGGATTAATATTAGCGAAATTAAGACCAAAGAAGCATGTTTTCAATCATAGCACAGGATCAGGAAGGAAAATGTAAAACATGCAAATCATATAAATAAGTGGGTAAAGAGTTGCTAAAAACCACTTAATTGAGTATAAGATAAACCATAAAATAGTGGTTTATCAACCTCCCCACACTTAAACATTAGCATGTCCTCATGCTAAGCTCAAGAGAAGCTATAAAGGGGTGAAGATGAATGATAGAGAGTATGCAATGCAACCTATCTATGTGAATGCAACTACATGCAAAATGTTTCTACCTACTTGGTTAAAAGTAAATAAATTCTCCAAGACAAATATGAATCAAATTCTACTAATTCAAATCGTACAATAAAAAGCAAGTAAACTTGTAAGAAGATAGCTCATGAAAGCAGGGAACATAGAATCAAGCATTTAACCCTCACTGGTAGTGTATATCACTGTAATCGCTCAAGTGTCTAGGGTCAATCACTCTACTCTTCCCTAGTCATGCTTTCTAAACCTTGTGTTCTTCATCTAACCAATCAACAAATATTTAGCATACCAATGCAAACATCATGAGGTCTTTTCAGGGTTGTAATGGGGCTGAGGTAAAGGTAAGGATATATATATAAGGCTAAGTGAGCTAACAAAGTGAATCCTTGATTAGTCTAAGATCTCACCTAACATAGACATACTTTATATAATTTAAAATGCTTTACCTAGCTACCCAAATTTTTTCCACTTTTGTATTACATGCTCATGTATCAAACTTATTTTTTGAATTTTGTCCCATGTGCATTGATTCTTTTTATTTTGCATTTGGGGTAATATATTTTTTCGTGTATCCCCTTATTTAATTACTTCATTTTTTTATTATTATTTTTTTTATTTTTTATCAATGCACATGGTAATTTAATTATTTTGATTTTACATGAGCATGCTTCCCAAATTTTTAAATAACTTATTTAATTTAATTCCCTACTTTTTTCTATCATCCCATGTTCTCATAAAATTTCTCACACTTAAATTATACACAATATCTATCTTAAGCTAACCAAGGATTCAACTTAGGATTTTTATTTTGTTTTTCTGCTTAAGGTTAGTAATGTGGTTATAAAATAAAAGAGGGTTAAAAAGGCTCAAGGGGGCTAACAAAGATGGCATAAAAGGTAGGTTTATTTGGGATAAGTGAGCAAAAATACAAATAATGGCCTCAATCATATGCAAGCATGTAAATATACTAAACAATGGATATATAGACTGGAACAAAATCTAGATTGCAGTTATAGAGAAGAAAACACACAAGAATAAAATATTATGATTAAATAATGTAACCATATAAATAGGCTCAAAATCTTACAGGTTGTGTTTTTTTTTTTTGGCTCAAAAACCATGTTCCAAATACAAATTCAAACAAGTTTAACACATAGAAAATTTTAATTTTTAATTTAGATTAGTGAAATTTTTCAAAAATAGGGTCTTAAAAAGAAACTTATTATTTTTCAACCAAGTAGTACTTAAATGTAAACAATCAACTACACATGCAATCTATTATGCAATGCAACAATGAACAAACAAGGAAAATAGAATATTGGTGTTGAGAAGAGAATAACTAACCCGTGGAGATCGGTATCGACCTCCCCACACTTAAAGATTGCACCATCCTCGGTGCATGCTAAGATATACAAGTGGACGGGCTGCTCCAACTGATGCCTTTCTCTATAGATTGTGCAGATTGACTTGTTAGTCGCCCTATTAAGAAGTTTTTTTTCTCTCTTCGTGGTGGCCATCCTGAAAGAAGAGAAAAAGGAAGGAAAGTAACCCAAAAATAAAGATAAGAATATAAATAAAATATGGGTGTTAATGCCAAATAATAAAGGTCTCAATTACATGGTAGCTACAACATGCAAGTGAGAAAACAGTGAAAGCAAATGGCATATCAATAGTGCAAAAAGTGCAACAATGGGGGAGAGAGTGTGGGTAATGCAAGACAGTGTAAGTGCATATCAATGCAAAAGGAATATCAGTATTATAAAATTTAGCATTGACTTATGAATAATAATACCCAATTAGAATAAAACAGGTCATGAAGCACCAGAATAATTCAAGAAAAGATGCAATAGTTGAAGAAGAGAATTTTAACACCAATGGAAAAGAAAAAGAAAGTAAGAAAGGAGGAAGAAATAAATAAGAAGGAAAGAAAATATTTAGATATGGGGAAGAAAAGATAAGATATTTGGCTGATCTGGATAAGCTGTGCGCCGTTTGTGACGCGGACGCGTGAGCGACGCCAAGATAGCGCTTCTATAAGATGACGCGGACGCGTCATCCACGCGGTCGCGTGGATCGATTTTTGCCATTAGCGCGAGGGCAGCCTTGCAGTCGCGCAACTCTCTGTTTGAAACTCGTATTTTGCCAAAACTTTGGGTGACACAATCGCATGGTGGACCCGATCGCGTGGTTGGCCTTGTTTTACAAAACGGCGCGGACGCGTGGGGCACGCGTTCGCGTGGTAGGGCTTGTGCTACTAGCACGAGTCCAGCCCAATTCCAGCTCAACTTTCGGTCATACACCCTTTTTACGTCGATTTTTTTTTGCATGGGTGACGCGGACGCGTGTGAGGCATTTTTCCCACATGACGCAGACGCGTTATCCACGCGGTTGCGTGGATTAGTTTGTGCCAAAGGCATGCCTCCAGCCACACTTTCGCGTGACTCTCTGTTCACTTTCCTTTTTCTTTTACTGCACTTGTGACGCGGACGCGTCAGCGACGCTGTCGCATCGCGTGCTTCCTCTCTCTTAAATTTTTTTTATATGCAGTATGCAGAATTCAAAATGCAATGAATGTTATGCAGAAATTCCAGGTTTAAACAAAATTCAAAAATAGAGTAGAATGGAAAAGGAACGATCATACCATGGTGAGTTGTCTCCCACCTAGCACTTTTAGTTAAAGTCCTTAAGTTGGACATTTGATGAGCTTCCTGCTATGGTGGCTTGTGCTTGAATTCGTCCAGAAATCCCCACCAGTTTTTGGAATGCCAGCATCCTCCGGGGTCCCAATCAAGGTACATAAAACCCTTAGGTGAGTTCAAACAGGCTTCAAGGCTCCCGGGGTGCTGAATGTCAGAATAGATTCCAAGATCCCAAACTCTACTTTTACACCCATTTTTATCTTGATCAGCATTTTTCCAACCGGGTGATAAGTAATCTAAATTCTCACTGCAGTGACCAAACAGCTTCTGAGATCCTTTCAATTGAGCTTGACACCAATCCTTGCACCTCAAATTGAAGTTTGAAACCTCATTGAATCTCGCATACCATCGCTGAGTGCGAGTCATTTCCCTTTTGCTCTTAAAGCCGCAAAGAGCTCTAAGCTGGCCATCTGTTTCAAGTAAACCATATTCAAGTGGAAAATTGAAGATAAAAGTGAAATATTTTACCCACTTGAAGTTTGTGTTGGATGGTAATGGCCTTGGGATAGGTGTTTCCGGTGGTTCTGCAAGCTTTACTCCCTTGTGGTCTTCTGTGAATTCCTCCACTTCTTTGCAAACTTCTTCTGTTTCAACCATGTCTTGATCAAAGTCTTCGATATCTTCCTCATCACTTGAGTCATAATCGGGAGGTTGGGAAAAGTCAACTTCTGCATCATCTTCGTATTCACTTGGGAAAGATTCTTCTGTCTCAAAGAATTCACTTGCGGATGCAAGTTCATCACTAAGAGAACTCGACTTGTGATTATCATCATCAAGGAAACTTGCGTCTTGGGTTATTCCATCCAGTTCTTCATAAGATATCTACATTGGAGGCTGTGCACTATCTCCCTTAGCATCAATTGTAACATCTTCGACGGAATTCTCCACAACTCTGGATTCCTGCGGAGGTTCGGCATCTCCTGAATCTTCAACCAACTCTTCTTCTTCTATAATGACAGCTTCCTCTACTTGATCTAGTACGAAGTTATGCTCTATACTGTCCACTGGAGTATCAAGTATTTCCTTCGTGCTACGTTCTTCATTAGATTCTCCATATGAAGCAATGGGGGTCTGTTGAGTGTCCGAATGTCTGGAAGATAATTGATTTATTGCTTGCTCCAGTTGATGAAGGGTTGTATGAAATTGGTCTACTGATTCTTCGAAGCAAACCTGTGATTCTTGGCTCGATGGGTATGGACATGGTGCATAGGAGAGTGGTGGTTCTTGGGAGTAATTGGATTGGCATTGGGGCAGATAAGGATCATACGGTGGCGAATGGTGAAAAGAGGCTTGTGAGTATGGTGGTTCGAAGTTATGTTGAGAGGATGGTCTCTGAGCATAGGATGGGGCTTGTTGGTAGCTACAAGGGGGTCCACCATATCTATCAGCTTGGTATGCATTGTAGAATGGTCCTTGTCCATGATATCTAGGAGGGTGTTGTTGCCTAAAGGGGTGATCAGATCCTTTTGGCTCCATCCATCTTCAATTTCTTTGACTGTGATGCATAGTCCTGTGATAGCTTCCATTCCTTTCAACAAAATTAGAAGCAAACTCAAAGCGAGAGGGGTGAGAACTCATAGTAGCTATTAGAAATAAGAAGGGAAAACAAGAACAAATAAACAAGTAAAAGAAAAATATTTACCATAACCAATAATAAGGCACACGTTTGCAATTCCTCGGCAACAGCGTCATTTTGAAGAACTGAAGATTGTTGGTTGAGAAGTTATAATAAATTCTCGTTGCAAGTATAGTTTCTAAACCAAGCAATCAACCTTTCTTACAAACGTTTGGTTGTCACAAGTAACAAACCCAATATAATTTATAAACCGAAGTATTCAAACCTCGGGTCGTCTTTTCAAGGAATTGCAGGGAAGTATGCTTTATTATTGGTTATGGAAAATAGTATTTGGGTTTGAAAAGGTTTTGAATGAGAGAAATGGTTTGCAGAAATTAAGAAATTAATAATTGATAAAACCTTTGGCAAGGTATGAAAACTGGAAGTCTTATCCTAGTTATCCTTATCAATGGTGATGAGAATTATATTGTTGCTACCACTAAGTCAACCTCTAACTATGAAGGTCAGTTAAGTGGACAAATTAATTTAATACCTAAAGTCCTAGTCAACTCCTTGAGGAAAGACTAGAGTTATAAGAATCTAAATTAATCAGCAAGAATAATAATTATCAATCACGATGAGTTTGATAACTCAAGAGTCACCAATTAATCAACCAAAGCCAATAGTAAATAATCTAGATTAAAAATAAGGAAAAGCAATCATGAGTCTGAAATACCTCAAATTATATTTAAATAAAGATGTCAATTCTAACATGGACAAGTTCATAAATAAAATTGGAAAGACAAATAAAAAGGACATTGAACCTGTGATGAAGAGATAATCCCAATAAGATAAATCTTAATCCTAATCCTAAGAGAGAGGAGAGAACCTCTCTCTCTAAAAACTACATCTAAATCCTAAAACTATGTATGAATCCAGTATTCAGTCTCTAATCTCCCTCTATCATGAATGAATGAATTCCTCCATTTATAATCCTTCAATCTGTGTTCTCTGGGCTTGGATCTGGGCCTAAAGGGTCCCAGAAATCGCTGAGGACGACTTCTGCAAATTCTGTAGATCGCGCATGTCACGCGTCCGCGTGGGTCATGCGGTCGCGTCATCTGGAATGTTGCTTTTCCACGCAGCCGCGTCAGTCATGCGCTCGCGTCAGTTGTGTTTTGCAGGTCACGCGTTCGCCTCATCCATGCGCTCACGTCGATTCTCTTTTGAGCGAACCACGCGTTCGCATCGTCTATGCGGATGCGTCATTGCCAGTTTCTTCCAAGGACTCCAATTTGTGCTTTCCTTCCATTTTTGTATGTTTTCTTTCCATCCTTTAAGTCATTCCTGCCCTATAAAACCTGAAAGTACTCAACACACAAATCACGGCATCGAATGGTAATAAAGGATAATTAAATTTGGTAATTTTAAAGCATAGGAAACATGTTTTCTCATATATCAAAATCCAAGGAAGGAATTGTAAAATCATGCAAATTCATGTGAATAAGTAGGTGAAGAGTTGATAAATCATTCAATTTAAGTACAAGATTTATCATGAAATAGTGGTTCATCAAGAATTCACAAATAAATTCTCGTTGAAAGTATAGCTTCTAAACCAACAAAGAATCCTTTCATACAAAAATTTGGTTGTCACAAGTAACAAACCCCTATAAAAATAAATCGAAGTATTCAAAACTCGTGTCGTCTCTCAAAGGAATTGCAGGGTAGTGTTCTTGCTATTGGTTATGAGTTGTATATTCTGGGGGTTTTGATAAGAGATAAGAAAAGTACAATTGCAAGAATTAAACTAATAGCTGAGAAAGCTCTTGGCTAGGTATGAGAACTAGAAGTCCTATCCTCATTATCTTCATCAATTGTGATGACAATTGCTCATTGCTCCACTTAGTTAACCTCTAACTATGAAGGAACATCAAGTGGAAGTAATCAATTTAATTCCTCAAGTCCTAGTCAAATCCAAAGGAAAGACTAGCTTTAGTAGAATTCAAATCAATTAGCAACTTCTAATTATCAATCAACAAAGGCATTAGATAACTCAAGAGTCACTAATTACTGAACCTAAGCCAAGAGGAGAAAATTCTACTCTAGCATCCTTTCAAGCATTTTGTCAAACGCTTGAAAGGCATAAAAGGAAACATCATAAATTGCAAGAATTAAAGGAACTACGACTAATCAAGACAAGAGATCAACAATAGAAAACTAAAGCAAGTATCAAAGGACATGAAAACAATAAATTGCATTGAAAGGAAATGTAGATCTACAAAAGAATTCATAAACTACAGCTAACAATACAAAAGAATTACAAGAGAAGTATAATGCTACAACCACAAGAGAACAATTAAAGATGAAAGAGGAAATTCAAAGCAAAAGAGAAGAAGTAGAAGAAGTAGATCTAGATCTAAACATAATCCTAATTCTAGAGAGAAGAAAGAGCTTCTCTCTCTAGAAACTAACTCTAAACTACTTCTAAAACTAAATTATGACTAAATTGGTAACTAGATCCTTGATCCCCCTTCATTCCTTGGGTTTAATAGCATCAGAGTGAGTTGGATTTGGGCCTAGGAAGCTCAGAATTCGCCCCTAGCATTTTTACTTTAATGAGGTCACGTGCGTGCATCGACGCATACGCGTGTATCATGTGTACGCGTCGCTTGGTATTTTTCGTAGCACATGTATGCGTCATGTACGCGTACGCGTCGCCATGCGACTCCAATTCCGCGCGTGCGCGTCTGCTACGTGTGCGCGTCGGTGAATGCATCCCAAATCCTTGGTTTTCCATGATTTCTCCACTTTGCATGCTTTTCTCTTCATTCCTTTGATCCATCCCCAGCCTTTTCAACCTGATTTCACTAACAAACACATCAAGGCATCTAGTGGAATCAAAGGTGAATTAAAATTAACCAATTAAAGGCCTAAAAAGCATGTTTTTACACTTGAGCACAATTTATGAGACAATCATGAAACCATGCTATTTCATTGAATAAATGTGAGAAAAGTGGATAAAATTCACCAAAATTAGGCACAATATATACCACGAAATAGTGGTGCATCACTCATCGTGAAGCCTGTCGCTGCTGCTGCAGATGTTCGCGTTGTTGTCCTCGCCACGAAGCCAACGCCGCCCGTCGCCATCATCATGGACTGCTGCTGCGTGTGGTGTTGCCACAACCTCTGAGTTCGTCGCCGTCAAGCATAGCCATGGGGAGAGAGAGGATCTATGAGTGAGAGAGAGAACCTGGAAGGGAAGCCACTGCCGGAGGAGGAACCAACCGCGTTACCGTGCTCTGTCGCCATAAAACGCCACTGCTGTCACCGGGAAGCACTTTCGGTAAGGATTTTAAGTTTGGGTTTTTATTCTTTTGGGGTTCCGGCAAGATTTTGACGCTGCATGGTTGTTACAGTCGCCGTCACCGTGATTTTCGCTCACCGCTGTCACTCGAGGTTATTGTCGGAGTCACGGCTGCTTTGTTTTGTTATTACAGTAAGTGTTTATGTTTCGATAATCCCTACGTTAGTATTCCATTATATTTGGTTAAGACTTTGAAGTTTTGGTAACGTAGAGTCGAGTCCAGATTATTATATGTTGTGATTAGAGTTGTTATGGTTGTTGAGAAAGTGGGTTGGAGCTGAGGTTGTGGCTATCGCAGTTACGGGCCGAGAGAAAATGAGTTGTGACGCATCTTTGAGATTTCGAGTTTCGACAATCGATGTACGGGCTTTATCTAAAAACTCAATTTTATAATTTACAATTATTATAAATAGATATCGATATGAGAAATACGTTTTTTTAGTGATTGTACAAGTCTTATGTATTGTTTGGCTATTTTGGATAAATATGATTATATGTTTGATTGGATTATTGTTTGGTTTTGATAAATAGACTGTTGCTGAATTTTTTCTTTAAAGTTTTGAAAATGATTTTGATCAGTTGATAATGATTTGATCTTGAATCGGTTTCCTTGAGATATGAAAATGATACAAATGATTGGATTTAGCTTGTTTTTGAACTGATTTTGGTTTTGGACTGCTGAAAAGGATTGTAGAATGGTTTAGTTAGGACCCAAAAAGGGTGGCAAAGTCCAAGTTTTAGGGGAGGTGCTGCCGAAATTTCTACAACAAATATTAGACTTTGTTTGAAAAGTTATTTAGAAAGGTTTGGATTTGAGAAATTGTATTATTTGATTTATTAAAAAAATAGTTATGTTTTTCAAGTTTAATTTATTTAAGAAAATTATATGTCTTAAGTTTGATTTATTTAGAAAAGAATTACTTTACCATTTTAAATCACTGAAGAAAAGTATTATGTTCTAATATCGATTTTAAATATAAAAGGGACTTATGTTTTTAGTTAGACTTAAGGATTTTGTTTAGAGGGGCTTTTAGTGATTTTAAAGGAAATTGGAAGAAGTCAAAAAATTGGATTTTAAGAGGGAACCTAAAAGTGGTTTTAATTTAAATGAATTGGTTTTGGATTCAGTTTGGACTTGTGATTTTATATGATTCGATTTTATAATAAATTTTGTTTCTATTCACTCAAACCAAGGAGCTATGATTTTAAGAGTTTTTCATAAACTTTTAAGGAATTGAGATAGGTTGTTCTCCCCTAAAGCTTGGAGACTCTGCTGTGAAATTCCATTACCAAATCCTGATTTAAAATGAATGCTTTTGATGAATTTTTGAAGAGATTTACAATTGATATGATTTCAAAGTTGTTTGGAGTTTTGAAAAATGTTACCAAGGAAATGAGTTTTGGTTTTAAAGGAAATTGATTTGAGAAATTGAAAATTTGAAGATGAGTCTGAGGATGTAGTTGTGAAGTGCATTGTCCATTATCGTAGGGGCTGTGGCACTCTCCCGCCTATGTTCAGATGTGAGGGATGTGGCAGTCTCCCGCTCACGTGACATGTATTGATTTTTGGAAAGTTGCTATGCACCTTTGGCAAGCGCTGTGGCAGTTTCCCGCTTATCAAGGTAGCGGTGCCGGTGTAGGGGCCGAGGCAGTCTCCTGCCTACATTGAGAAGTGTGGACAGTTGCAGTCTCTTGTTAACATAACCTTTCTGTCGCCAGAGTAAACTCAGGCACTATAACCCGAAAGAGTGTGCCAGACACTATAACTCATGGGGCGTATGATAAAGTACTGGCACTAGAGAGAGTGAGTAGAGCACTATAACCCTGGTCGGGGCAGGAAGGCGACATCCCAGGGATGTGTCAGGTTGGCATTTTAAACTAACAAGTGATATCACGAGCCAATAGGATAGACATTTATCATATTCATCTATGAGACATTGTTTAAGTGTGCAACTTGTAATTGGTTTGCCTATGTGAATAATTATGTTTAACTGCTAATTGCTATACTTGATATAACTGCTTTGTTTGTGTTTAAATCTTTCTACTTGTGTTTGTAACGGAAATTGGTTGGATTGTGGTAATTTTGGATGGTGATTGAGTTGTTTGGATCTGTGGCCGTGATTGATTATGTGATGGACCGGAGGCCGTGATTGGCTTGAGTTTTCGGTTTAGTAAAGTATGAAAAATCAAACTGGTTTAGTATAGACTTAATGACCTATACTTGGAACAGCTTGGTCATTCATACTGTTTAGAAAATACTTTTAATATTTGATACAAAAGGTTTTGGGTTTTGAAGAATAAATGGATTTTTCTTTTAAAAAGGATTTCAGATTTTTGAATGTAAACATTTGGTTTTTGAATCGATACATAAGGCGAACAACGATCACTGTACCCTGAAAACAATTTTTATTTTACATATCTTATTATAGCAATTCTATAACCCTATAGTGAAAGCTCTTTCGAGGACAATGTTCTCACTTCCCTACAGGTGTTCCTTTTTAGGATATAGGCGAAGAGATCACGAAGAGTTTATTTTATTTTTTGTTTATACGATTATTGTATTGTTTTAGATATTATATTTTTTCCTCGCCTTTATCTTTACGCATTTTGTAAGAGTGATATGATGTGTATTATGCAATGCTTATAAGTCAATATTATATATATATTTTGTTAAGTCAATATATATATATATATATTATATTTTGTTAAGTCAATATTATATAACATATATATGACTTATAATGCTTATAAGTCAATATTATATATATATATATATATATATATATATATATATATATTGTTAAGTGTTGTATATGATCTGTGAGTATGTTCTTATTTTTTTAACTAAAAGTCTTTTGAAAGGTTATACGGTTTTAAGTTTTAGTCAGGCTCCTATCTTAGTATTTAAATATGTTAAGAGTCGTCGTAATGTCCGAGCTATCAGCGTGGCACAGCCAGAAGCGTGATATTCTGATAGTAAAGGTGTTACATACCGTCGGATTTTTCTTACGATAATTGTGTCATAAAATTGAAGCATGAACCCTAGTCCCCCTAATTTGAATTTCTCTCTCTCTCTCTCTCTCTCTCTCTCTCTCTCTCTCTCTTTCTCTTTCTCTCTCTCTACCACTCTCATCTCCCACTCCCTCTCTACCCCTCTCACCATCGTCTCGCCGTCTTCGTGCTGCTTGCTGTCGTCTTGCCGCCTTTGTGCTGCTCGCCGTTGTCTCTCCTGCCTTCTTTGTCTCCCGCCGACTACCATCCAGCACCACCGCGAGCATATTCTTCCCCTTCTTATAACCTTGCACTGTGGCTCTCTAGCTTCCCCTGCATCCCTTATTCCAGTTGCAGACTCAAAACAGAGCTACTCTAGTTCCAGCGAATTCAGATGCAGTAATGGCTGGTCAGTGCCACTATATCCCTCTTTCCTGAATTCTTGCTCTATTCTTCGACTCAGGTTCTCAAATCACCTTTTCTTCTCTACTTTAGTTAATTTAGGACTAGTTATATGTTGATTCTAGTGTTAATTTGATTTGATTAGGATTATTTGCTACTATTACTTGAGTTTAGGTTAGAATTAGGATTTTCTTATTAGAATTAGTGTTAGTTTAATTTATACATAGTTAAACATGTTGTTAAGAGTTTCTTGAGTTTGAATTTCAATTTGTTTGGATTGATTAACTGGTACTTTGCTGAGTCACTGCAAAATATTGCTGATTTCTTATGTCATTGGTGCTAAATTTTGAATTGGTGTTGCAAAGAATTTTCGTTAGTGATATTTTGTGTTGTTTATGCTTTTGCACGCCAAGTGTTTGACAATATACCTCAAAGAAAATTTAATGAAATTTTTTGCTCAATTTTTGAAAATCAATGCTTATTTTCTGTTGTTAGTTGAGTTTAGGTTAGAATTAGGTTTTTTTTTAGAATTATTGTTAGTTTATACATAGTTAAACTTACTGTTAAGAGCTTCTTGAGTTTTAATTTCAATTTGTTTGGACTGATTGATTGATGCTTTGTTGAGTCACTGTGAAATGCTGCTAATTTTTCATGTCATTGGTGCTAAATTTTGAATTAGTGTTGCAAAGAATGTTTGTTAGTGATATTTTGTATTGTTTATGCTTTTGCACACCAAGTGTTCGACAATAGGCCTCAAAGAGCTTTTAATGACATTTTTGGCTCAATCTTTGAAAATCAATGCTTGTTTGTACATGATTCTTGTTATTATGTCGTGATGATTGAATATTCAATAAGTTTAACGTAGTTTATTTTGATTAAAAATTTTGAATGATGTTGTGAATATGTTTAGCACCTTTCTAAGTGGTATACTCTTTGTAGACATGACGACAGGTACAGATGTTGCGGATCAGGCTCGTTGTCGTGGTCATGGTTGTGGTAGAAAGAGGGTTTCTGCCGGTACCCCTGGGAATTTTGGATATTTTCCCTCTACTCCGACTACCCCAGTGATCTCATATGTTGCGGGTGGATCGGACCAGCCATTCATCATGGTCTCAAACCCCAACTACATCCCTGTGTCTACAGCGACGCGACCACCTACATCCTCTCAGCATCCCAATGTCTCGGTAACACAACCTCCAACAATGAACACCGTGCCCTCGTAATCCTCTCTCAAAAGTGAGCTAGTTAATGCCCCTCTATCACCTCCCATCATACGATTGACGATTTGGCCTGATGGTAGAATGGCATAAGTACTACTTTAAGTCTTCTATATGTTGAAAGTGTCTGATTATTGATTCTAGTTTAGTGGATTTAGGGTTGTAGATTTGAACTGATAAAAGTGTTTGATATATCGTGATTAGTGATTCTTGATAGTTGATTCTAGTTTTAGTGGATTTAGGATTGAAAGTTTGAATTGCTAAAAGTGTTTGATATATCCTAATTATTGAATTACTGAAAGTGTATGATTATTGCCTATTGCTCATTGATTGTTAACATTGGTGCTGTTTAAGTTAATTGTTGACGAATAGAGTTTATGACACATTCTAGTTATTGATGAAACTCTGCCAAAATTTCTAAAAAAATTGCTATATATTATAGTTATTTGCTTTTGAAGTTTTAATTTATATTACCATGTTGGTTGTTTATGAATTGTTGATAGGATTGCACCAAACAACAATGCATGTACTCAGGAGATGACCAACGTCATCAAGCTGATGTACGACCATCCATGGCCAAGCTACAAGAAGATCTCCTCTGAGACCAGAGAGCAATGATTTCAGAAGTGGGTAATAATTAATTTAATATAGTCAAACCTTCTTCGGTAGTTTATATCTTTGATATTGTTTAATACGATATATTTTGATTAACTAATTTTAAAGTTTGTTTGTGTAACTTCTCTTTATATGGGACAAGGAGCACGATGCCGTCATCCGGAAGATATAGGACCATTAAATTGGTAGGCGACTACAACAGATGCTGGAGGATGTACATGAGAGGCGTGACCACCTCACTACCTGGCTCCACCCGAAAATCAAGAAGGCTCAATATGTTCACTAGGAGACCGATGAGGGGTTCAAGCATCAGCGTCTCAAAAACAGAGCTAACAAGACATCAGCCAAGTTGTCCAAGTATACTAGCGGCTCAGCGAAACTTCATGAAGAATAAGGCAAGGCTGGTATGTAGCTTGTCTAATTTTGTTATTAATTTCGTCATATTCTTTGACATATCATTAGTAGGCATCCTAACAACTTGTTACAATGTAACATGTATAGTTGAAGTCGTTGGATCGCAATGCGACATTAGCAGAGACCTTCAATTACACCTACACTTTGAAGGAGAACAAAGAGAGATTTGTTGATCAGCGATCTCAAGATCATTATGTGAGTAAACATCTGATCTTGTGATATAAAATTTTCAATTAACTGTTTAGCTGTCGTACTAATCATAATGACATGTGTTATACAAGAATCCTATACACAGAGAATAGAGACCGCGACTCAGCAATCTCAACAAAGTGGGGAGGATGTCAGTGGCTCTGTTGCTTCAGTTGTCGATTCCGATGCGGTTTGCCGCGAGACCGACTTAGTGCCGTACCAGAACCATGTATATGGGTTAGGGTCAGTCTTTGCCAGTGGCCTCCGCACCTCCATGTTAAGACCATCGTCAGCCTCTATCGCCAGTCGAACCGTCAATTGATACGTAAAAAAAATTAATATTTCACGTATAACCGGCAAGTATACCGGGTCGTATCAAGTAATAAAACTCACTAAGAGTGAGGTCGATCCCACGGAGATTGGTAGATTAAGCAACTTTAGTTTAATGATGGATTTAGTCAAGCAAACATGGTTTTGATTTTATGAGCATTGTGATTTTTTGAACATAATTGCAGGAATTTAAATGGCAAAGAATTTAAGAAATGGAATATAGAAATAAAATGAAAGTAAATAACTGAAACTTAAAATGCAAGAAATTTAAATGACATCAAAGATAAATTGCAAGGAATTAAAGGTTGCAGAAATTTAAAGAGCATAAGAGCTAAGAGCAAGAAATAAAGAGACAGAATGTAGATAACAAGAATAATAAATTGCAAGAATGTAGAAGGGAAATGGGGTAATGGGTGTTCAAACAACTAAGAGCAAAAGTATTGAGAATTAATGATGGAAAGAATCATTAGGGATCAGAGATGCAAATTCTCATGAATTGATGTTGATCAATTCCTTCTCAATCATGGGTATAGATCCATGGCAAGTGGGTAATTGAATCCCAATCTCTTGGTGATCCAATTTCTCTCAACATAACCAACTGCCACTCTTGTGATCTAATTGTTCATGAGAAGAGATGGAGCTCAATTTCTAATCCAAGCCACACAATTTCCAGAATCTCAACTTAGGGAGGTTACATCTCACATACCAACCAAAGTGTATTGATTAAGGAGATTATGAAAGGATGAACTCTAAACTGAACTATGTGGTTCATTTCTCAAATTCACCACACAATTCATATAGATTAACCCCTCTCTCGATGGTGATTGAATCTTTGAAGAACAAGAGTTTCCTCTTGGATTAACCACTTGAATTGAGAAGGAGAAGATGATTTATCAATGCATTCAAACAAGCAGAGCTCTTCCCCCTAATGAAAGTGGGGTTTAGTGAATCATAGCTCCAATTTCAACAACAATTGCCATAAATGAAAATTAAACTAAGTGTCAAGAAGGATGAAGAAGAAGAAGAAAATGCTTAAAAACTCCAAAAATGAAAAGTTCCAAGAAGAACCAAAATAGCTTTCCGGTATCCTCCCGGAAAATGCCAGAGAGTTCTCTAAGTAAAAGTGCTAGTAAGTAAAAGTCCCTAAAAGTCTAGAAAAAGTGTCTAAAGAAAAAAAGTCCCCTCAAAGTACAAACTCCTTCTCTATTTATATTAGTCCTAAAACTCCTTCAAAGATCTTCAATTGGGCTAGCAATGTGGGCTTCCTCTTTGTTGAATTCTTGACTCAATGGAAGAAGTGTTGCTAGACATGGAAGGAGGAGTTCATTCATGATGCTTCTGGCCCAATGGCTTGGCGTTTTTGCCAATAACGCTAGTCTTAATGCACGTTGGCAATGTGCATTGTGTTTTCCTGGGAGTGAGCTTTGAGACTTGGGCGTTGCTAGCCCAAGTTGTTGCTAACAACTTGTTTTCCTTCTTCTTGACTTTACATTCATGCTTAATGTTGCCCAAAATTTGAGTATCAAGCCTCTACTTCAATATGGACTATCATACATCATTGAAAAGCTCAGAGTGTCTTCTTTCTAATGCACTTGGAATCATCTTAATTGAAGCTTTGTAGCTCAAGTTATGCTTCCTCAAAGAAGGTAAGGTCAGGCTGCCAAGTTGTTGCCGAACACGCCCCTTTCTTCTCAAGTTGGCAACGTGCCAAGCCTCCCAAGGCTGAAACATGGGGCCGGCGTTGTCCTCAAACACGCCCCCTTGTTGGCACGTTGGCAACGTGTTCGTGCTCCCCTCCAGGGCTGCTTTCTAGCCTTCAACTTTGCTTGTCACGTTGCCTTGGAACACGCCTATAGAAGCTGGCGTTGGCAACGTGCTCGAGTGAAGGGATTGCTTCTCAAAATAGCTTATCACGTTGCCTTGGGACACGCCTTTGGAAGCTGGTGTTGGCAACATGCATGCTTCTTCCCCTGGGCAAGCTTTCTTGCCTGGCGTTGGCATTGGACACGCCAATACATCCTCAAGTTGGCAACGTGCTCGAGTGAGCTTCTCCAGGGCTGCTTGGCTTTGCTTGCTACGTTGCCCCCAAACACGCCTTTGGAAGCTGGCATTGGCAACGTGCTCGAGCCTTCCTCAAGGCTCCATGCTTGTTGCTTGGCGTTGTCCTTGAACACGCCTATGTTTCCTAGCGTTGGCAACGTGGATGGAGATCCAAGGCTTGGTGCCTTCCAAGCTTTCCTCCCTGGCGTTGCCTCTAAACACTCCAATGAAGTAGCACGTTGGCAACGTCCTCGAAACTCCTTCCTGGCCCAAGTTCTTCTAGCTCAGCGTTGCCTTGAACAACGCCTATACTTCCCACGTTGGCAACGCCCTCGAAGCTCCTTCCTGGCCCAAGTTGGCAACGCCCAAATGTGCACTCCAGGGTTGCTTGGCGTTGCCTTCAAACACTTACCCTTTCTCCAAGTTGGCAACGCCCAAATGTGCTCTCCAGGGCTGCTTGGCGTTGCCTAGAAGCACGCTCTTGTTCCTGGCGTTGGCAACGCCAACAACTCCTCTTCTTCTTGCCCAGTTTGCTTCTTGGCGTTGCTGCCAAGCACTCCAATGTAACTCCAAGTTAGCAACGTGCATAGTTCTCATAAGAGACCACTTTCTTGCAAGGTTGTTTGTTCTCTTCCTGAAGTAAGGTTTCAATGGCGTTGCCAACTTGAATCCAAGTTAGCAACGTGCATATTGTTATTCTTGAAAGAGTTGTTAGCCACTTGCTTGCTTCACTCTTGCTTCAATGCTTTCTTGTTTCATCACCTATCATTAACAAGGGAAATTGCTTCAAAGTCTTACCAATCCATGCAATCAATTTCATAAGATTCATTCATACTCATGCATTTATGTATTCCTTAGATCATATGCATGAATTTGGCTACAATCGACATGGTCCTTAGTATTCTCATGCATGAAGACAAAACTCATAAAAATACTTGTTTATTTAGAGAAAATGAGTGAAACTAAACTAAAACCAACTAAACTAACTAGCTAATATAGCAAATATGCAAATGCATCACAACACCAAACTTAAAGTGTTGCTTGTTGATGAGCGGATAATTTATACGCTTTTTGGCATTGTTTTTAGTATGTTTTTAGTATAATCTAGTTAGTTTTTAGTATATTTTTATTAGTTTTTAGTTAAAATTCACTTTTCTGGACTTTACTATGAGTTTGTGTGTTTTTCTGTGATTTCAGGTATTTTCTGGCTGAAATTGAGGGTCCTGAGCAAAAATCTGATTCAGAGACTGAAAAAGACTGCAGATGCTGTTGGATTCTGACCTCCCTGCACTCGAAGTGGATTTTCTGGAGCTACAGAAGCCCAATTGGCGCGCTCTCAACGGCATTGGAAAGTAGACATCCTGGGCTTTCCAGCAATGTATAATAGTCCATACTTTATTCGAGATTTGATGGCCCAAACCGGCGTGGCAAATCAGCTTCAGAAATTCCAGCGTTTAACGCTGGAACTGGCATAAAACTTGGAGTTAAACGCCCAAACTGGCATAAAAGCTGGCGTTTAACTCCAGAAAAGGTCTCTACACGAAAATGCTTCATTGCTCAGCCCAAACACACACCAAGTGGACCCAGAAGTGGATTTTTACGTCATTTACTCATTTCTGTATATCCTAGGCTACTAGTTTACTATTAATAGGATCTTTTAACATTGTATCTGTACCTCATGACACTTTACACGTTTCTTTGTGTACTTTCCACGGCATGAGTCTCTAAACCCCATGGTTGGGGGTGAGGAGCTCTGCTGTGTCTTGATGGATTAATGCAATTACTACTGTTTCTCATTCAATCATGCTTGCTTCCATTCTAAGATAATACTTGTTCTTAACCCGGATGAATGTGATGACCCGTGACAATCATCATCATTCTCAACTATGAACGCGTGCTTGACAACCACCTCCATTCTACCTTAGATTAAGTAGTTATCTCTTGGATTCTTTAATCGGAATCTTCGTGGTATAAGCTAGAACTGATGGCGGCATTCAAGAGAATCCGGAAGGTCTAAACCTTGTCTGTGGTATTCTGAGTAGGATTCAATGATTGAATGACTGTGACGAGCTTCAAACTCCTGAAGGCGGGGCGTTAGTGACAGACGCAAAAGAATCACTGGATTCTATTCCGGCCTGATCGAGAACCGACAGATGATTAGCCATGCTGTGACAGAGCATAGGAACATTTTCACTGAGAGGATGGGAGGTAGCCATTGACAACGGTGAAACCCTACATACAGCTTGCCATGGAAGGAGCCTTGCGTGCTTGAAGAAGAAGACAGTAGGAAAGCAGAGATTCAGAAGATGGAGCATCTCCAAAACCTCAACCTATTCTCCATTACTGCAAAACAAGTAATCAGTTCATGTTCTTTTGCTTTTCATAATCAATCCTGATAATTTCTGATATCCTGACTAAGATTTACAAGATAACCATAGCTTGCTTCAAGCCGACAATCTCCGTGGGATCGACCCTTGCTCAGCAAGGTATTACTTGGACGACCCAGTGCACTTGCTGGTTAGTTGTGCGGAGTTGCAAAAGTGTGATTGCAATTTCGTACACCACTTGTCCTCAAGCAAAAGATAAAAGACTTTGTCACAAGAATCTAAGATGCAAGACTTGAATGTTTTACCAGAAAAGAATTCTTTCATTGAACATGTCATCCTCATTTGTATAGCCATCAATTTATTGCAAACGAACACGGCTAATCAACTTTTTCAATTAAAATGCTTGCTTCAATACTAAATTGGTTAACTTCACTAGACTTCTTTTTCTATACCTTAGCACATGATCCTTGAACCTTTCTTTTCTTTGCTTCTCTTTTTTTTCATATTTCTTTTATTTCAATTGAGCTCGAGATCTTGTCTTAAGGCGGCTCTTTAGCATAAGCTTTCAATCAACAATCCCAAACCAGTTGGTTTAAGTTGTTAAGTGTTGAGACACTCTTAAAGATTTACTAACTCAAGCCTCTCTCCTTAACACATTCAATCACAGGCATATAACATTGAAATTTTATTTGGATAGTGGTGTCCAGCACCTCTTTGGGTTGCTAAATGTTCTGTTATAGAGCTACTCTTGATTTTGAGTTTTCAATCGATAATCCCGAGTTAGTTAACTCAAGTTATCAGGTGATGAAGCACCCCTCAGATTTACTAGCCCAAGTATGTCTCTTAACACCAATCACCACAGACACATATCCAAGTTTTGTCATTGATGCCTAGCCTTTCATTCTTTGTTCTTTGTTTTCTTTGCTGTCAAAGTTATTTGTGCTTTTAACTTCTAAAGTCTTGTAGCCCTTAACCGACTAGTCTTGTATAAGCAAGCATCCTTTTGAATTTCTTGAGCCCTGATTCGTTCACAATGAATGTATATATACTAGCACTTTTCTATGGGACAACATGATCCTTTTTAAGCTAGATTTCTCTCTGTTCTTGCTCAAACTACATCTTTTATTCCATTGACAAGTGAAAGTACTTAAGACAAGCAACTATTCCAAACTTGTGAGTGGTGATGCATGGAATAGGAAACAGAAAAGAAAATGCATACAAGAGAACGACTTAGAAGGTATATCATATTTCAGACATACATCTTCTTTATTTAATAAAGCATAAAAAAAGGAACTTCACCACCTTTAGTCTTCATGTCCCCTTTTCTTTGCTAGATTCTCCTTGCTTTCCTTTGCCCTTTGGATCTTCTTTCTTTTTCTTTCTCAGTTCTCCTTGTTGTTTTGTTGTTGAGTCCCCTTCTTCTTTCTTTTTCTTTCTCAGTTCTCCTTGTTGTTTTGTTGTTGAGTCCCCTTCTTCTCTTTGCCATACTCCTGAGCTTATCATTGTTTCCTTTAGCCTCTGAGCATTGAATCTCACCCTTGCAAGTTCCTGCTCTTCAAATATCTTGCGAGCTTCATTAAAACTTTTGATTTGTGGGTTGAGTAATGGGGGTGCTCCACAGAGGTAACTGAGCTTTTCTTGGGTGCATATATCATAATCGAGTCTGTCCTTATGCCTGGCTTCCCTGAACATTCTGCTTTCATTGAATTCTCTGTGAAATGTATCATGTCTAGCATCCAACCTATGGAGAAGCTCCCTTTGCTGAGCTTGCTCTTTCCTTAGTTGAGCTTGTTCTTGTATTACTTTTTCCATGGCTTTTTCATATTCATCAGTTGAATTGTTGATGGCTTCATGCATCTTGGCATATTGTTCTTGTTGTAGTTCCATCATGTGTGTTTGGTATTCATTTTGTTGGCTCATCCATTGAACTTGAACCCCTCTTTGTTGATCCATCAACTGCCAAAGGTTCCTTTGTTGCTGAGCTTGTTCCTCTTGGCTTCTTTGAATTTGTGAATATTGCCCAGAGATTCCTTCCAAGGCGGCTTGGAGTTGATTCATGTTTAAGGAATGGGGTTCTTCCATTTCTTGAGGCTCCTCCTCCTGTCTTGCTTCTTTCCTTTTCTTTCTTCTTGCTAAAGGTTGCCTTTCCAATTAGGTTGTGGTGACAAATTCCAACCTTTCCCTGGTGAGAGGTTTTCCAATAGAGACCACGTCAGTTTCTTCAAATTCTTCCAGAGGCACTCTAGCTTCTTCACATAAGCACAAAATAGTACTAGGATATCCTAGCCAGCTGTCCTGTTTGACCTTTTGAGCTATGTCAATGATGTTCTTGGCTATAATTTCTCCAACATTGATCTCCCCTCCCTTCATTATGCAGTGGATCATTATTGCTCTATTCACTGTTACTTCGGAATTATTTGAAGTAGAGATCAATGATCTCCTCACTATGTCATGCCAACCTTTTGCTTGAGGTATGAGATCACCTCTCCGAAGTTTGAGTGGTTGTCCATGTGAATCCAACACTCAATCCGTGCCTACTCTGCATAAGTCACTTAACACATCCATATATTTTGGATCATTTTCAACCCTTTCCTCATAGCTAGCTTGTTTGAACCGTTTTGGTTTGACCTTTAGCACCCTGTTGATGGCGTTTGGACTAAAGTCAATAGTCACTCCTCTTACATAGCTCATGTACGGCTCTTCATCCTCAAATTCTCTTATCACATTAGTGTAGAACTCATGAATAAGAAGCATGCTTACTTCTTGAGGTTGGTTACAAAGAAGCTCCCATCCCCTCTTCCTGATTATTTTTTGTATCTCAGAGTATTCCTCCTTTCTTAGCTTGAAAGGTAACTCTGGAACAACATCTTTTCCTGACATCCAACTAAAGATGCGCTCATTGTGTTTGGATTTGAATCTTCTTCGATCAAAGGTGTTTTGTCCTTCATCTTCTAAGGGTTGCTTGTCCCTCCTATCTCTTGATGATGAGGCCATTGAGATTCACTTGCAAGGGTCGAATCTCCCACACCAAACTTAGATGAATGCTTGTCCTCAAGCATAAAGAAAATGTTTATGAAGGGGGTGTAGAGAGATATGATGACAAGGTAAAGTATGCAAGCTAGAAAGTGATGGTGAGAGGGAAGGGGGTGGTTCGGGTAGGCTGGGAGAAGTAGTGCATCATGAGTTTTGTTGAGCAAAACATAGGTCCAAAGCTAAAATCTGTAAAGAAAGAATGATTTGGAAGTTGAGTGTGAATTCGGCTGAGGTGAATTGATGAAATGGGGTGATGGAGAGGTGTAAATATGAGTGAGGATAAAGTGAGGTTTGATGAATATGGTTGAAGTATTTAAAGTGATGTTTGTGGTGGGGGCATGGTTTTGGTGGTTCGGTCATAGCATGGGGAGCATGCTTCTTCGTGCCCAATGCATGTTGAGTTGCTTTTTTCCAATGCGCAAAGTTCAAGACTCATGTGACTTCCTCTCCTTGTGTATCCGTGACTTCTCTTCTAAGATTCCCCATCACTTCTTTCTTTCACTTCCCTGCAACAAAATTCCAAAATCTTGAGATTCTTAAAGTGACCTTACTAGCTAGCAACTTATGATGATATTCTTATGTAAAGTTGACTAGGCAGAAATTAAAATTTATGAATTGATTCCCTATTCTATACCAACGACTACACTCTCTTACTTTTTCTAGCATTATTTATGTATGTGAAGACACCAAACTTAGTTTATGACTAAGTGTTCTATGGAGTTAACATTTTCCATCTACTCCAAAGATGGCCACACCAAACTTAGTGTCTTACCTACATTGTATGCTATTTCAATCTCTTTTTCTCTTTTTTTTAAGTATAAAATGAAATCTCTTATTATTGACTACTAAAGCATGAAAATAAAAGAGAACTCCTGTGCATGGGTTGCCTCCCATGAAGCGCTTGTTTATTGTCCTTAGCTTGACAATGCAACTTCCTTGCTCATGTTAGCATTTGCACACTCTCTTCCTTGCTCTAGGGGCCACCAAGATAATGCTTCACCCTATGTCCATTGGCTGTGAAAGTCTGGTTTGAGGCTTCATCAAATAATTCTACATAGCCATGAGGGGATACTTTGGTGATGGTGTATGGACCAGTCCATCTAGACCTCAGCTTCCCAGGAAAAACCTTCAATCTCGAGTTGAATAGCAACACCTTTTGGCCTGGTTCGAATGTTCTTTGGGAGATCCTCTTGTCATGCCACTTTTTTGCTCTTTCTTTGTATATTCTGGCGTTTTCATATGCCTCCAATCTGAACTCCTCCAATTCATTGAGTTGTAGCAACCTCTTTTCTCATGCTGCTTGAGCATCTAAATTCAGAAGCTTGGTAGCCCAAAAAGCCTTATGTTCAAGCTCTACAGGTAGGTGGCATGCCTTTCCATACACCAGCTGAAATGGAGATTTTCCTATGGGTGTCTTGAAGGCTGTTCTGTATGCCCAAAGTGCATCATCCAGTTTCCTAACCCAATCCTTTCTTGTTGCCCCCACAGTTTTCTCCAAAATCCTCTTTAGCTCTCTGTTGGCAAGTTTAGCTTGTCTATTGGTTTGTGGGTGATACGGTGTGGTCACTTTGTGAGTAACTCCATATTTGTGGAGTAGAAAATTTAGTTGCTTGTTGCAGAAGTGGCTTCCCCCATCACTTATAAGTCCTTTGGGCACTCCAAATCTTGTGAAGATGTTCTTCTTTAGGAATTGCAAGACCACGTTGGTATCACATGTGATGGTGGCTGTTGCTTCTACCCATTTTGAGACATACTCCACTGCTACCAAAATGTATTTGAATGTGTAGGATGGAGGGAAAGGTCCCATGAAGTCTATTCCCCATAGATCAAAGAGTTCCACTTCCAAAATGAACAACTCCTCTTCTTCTTGCCCAGTTTGCTTCTTGGCGTTGCTGCCAAGCACTCCAATGTAACTCCAAGTTAGCAACATACATAGTTCTCACAGGAGACCACTTTCTTGCAAGGTTGTTTGTTCTCTTCCTGAAGTAAGGTTTCAATGGCGTTGCCAACTTGAATCCCAAGTTAGCAACGTGCATATTGTTATTCTTGAAAGAGTTGTCAGCCACTTGCTTGCTTCACTCTTGCTTCAATGCTTTCTTGTTTCATCACCTATCATTAACAAGGAAAATTGCTTCAAAGTCTTACCAATCCATGCAATCAATTTCATAAGATTCATTCATACTCATGCATTTATGTATTCCTTAGATCATTTGCATGAATTTGGCTACAATCGACATGGTCCTTAGTATTCTCATGCATGAAGACAAAACTCATAAAAATACTTGTTTATTTAGAGAAAATGAGTGAAACTAAACTAAAACCAACTAAACTAACTAGCTAATATAGCAAATATGCAAATGCATCATCAATCCCGAAGAATGCATTGATTTGAGGCTGCAGGTGCAGGAGCTCACCCAAAGCCTTTACGACCAGGCTCAGAAGCTGACCGACACTTGGGAGAAGTATCACCAAATTCTCACACACGTGAGGGACACGGATAACCTCAGGTTAGAGTGGAGGGAGTAGCTACAACGGCTTCAACGGATGGAGGCTCAGATGGAGGTGTACCAGACTCCGATGCGCGCTGCCAACATCAGCCCTGTTGGTGGCAGCGATGCTACTGGTGGGACACAGACATCACTATCTTCTCTGCTGCCTCAACAAGGCTACGGGAACGACAATGACGATGATGACTACCAGGATTTTTAGTGATTAGGACTTCGTTTTACTGTTTCATTGTATTTATTTGACTTATTTATCTTTTAATTTATTTGAAAATTTGATATTTAATATTACATAACTGCTTCACAATAATTTAAGAAAAATAAATTGAGATTACTGTTGAATTTACCAAGAGAATAATCCAAGGTAGTAGTGCAGAAAACAAGATATAGTAGTGCCAACATTACTGTCGAAAAAATCTGCTGATAACCAAATAGTTTTTTTAGCAATTTCTCCATCATAGAATTCGATGGTAATTACTGTCAGGTGAAAAAAATCTAACGGTAGCTAGTTACTGGAGAAGTTTATACCGTCGGATTCCTTTGGATGGTAAACCCGTCGATAATTAACTTACCGTCGGATTTTATTCGATTTTTCAATGGTAAATCTAACGGTACTCAACATTTTTTTGTAGTGAGAACGAGGATGATGACGAGGCAGGTGATGCATTCGTACAAAATGTAGTTGTTCCTTATGCAGTGAGTTAACCTTTCGATGTTCCATTTTTTATGCATGCCCTTGACCTTGACGCCATACATACATAGGAATTTCCTGAATTTTCGAATATAGGTTCTTGATTTAGTAATATGTTTCGTTAATATAATTTTATATGTAAAATAATGACCATTTGTTTTTTGCGTAGGCATTGCTATTCTTAAGACAATGAGTTCATGATTAGAATGGAATATAGTCCTAGACAGTGAGTGGTCACCTCAATCAGGAATTACACTATTTCTAGAAGAGTCGACTACAATTCATATGAGTCCAAGCCATATATGTTATATCCAAAATGCAAGACACATGGCCGTGGGTGCGATTGGCTTATCCAAGCTAACTTGATTCGGAAGAAAATTTATTAGGAGTTAAGAAAATACAATGGAAGGCACACCTGTACCATGGGAACGATTTCATAAGATCATTCTAAGTTAAACTTGGACACAATTGCGGAGGCTAAGGCCATTGGTTGAATCCGACCCATTCCTGAAGGTGAAATCTATAATTATAGAAATCCAATCTAGGTTTAACTACACCATTAGTTACTGTAAGGCTTGGTTGACAAAGCAAAAGTCAATCAAAAAAATCTTTGGTGGTTGAAAAGAATCATACCAAGCTCTGTCAATGTGGTGCACACTAATGTGTCAGAAGATGCCAGGCATAGTTGTCTAAATCAAAACACAACCTGTATATCGTGAGACTGAAGAGGTGAAGGGCATAAGGATACTACACTGGATATTTTGAAGTTTCAATCCATACATTAGAGTGTTCTAACTTTGCAAGCCTTTTGTTCAGGTTGACAGCACCCACCTTTTCGAAGAATACAAATGTGCTCTTTTGGTTGTAGTTGTACAAGATAGGAACCAAAACATGGTGCCAGATGCTTTTGCCATTATAGAGGGTAAGACTGCTAATGCATGGTACTTTTCCCTCAGTAATTTACGAAGGCATTTGTTAGAAGAGATGTTGTGAGGATAATCTCTAATGGTTGAGTCAATAAGGGCAGTAGTAAATCATAGTGACGATGCTTGGAAACCTTCAAGAGCATGGCACATGTTTTGCATTAGGCACATTAACTGGTAGCAACTTCTTAAGGGCATTTAAGGCCCCGTACTTGCATAAGCTTGTTGTAAATATAGGTATTTGAAGCTACATTTATTTCTACTTATGATGTGTTAGTAATGCCTAATATGATGATGTACAATGTGATTTGTAGGCAATTCAAGGATGGAGGGGGAATACAACATCAACTGCAAAAAGTTGCAAGAGCGAGATGACGCATATACCCGACGGTGCGACAACATCAAATTTCTCTATTGGGCATTGGCATTTGACGAGAGACATTGACTAGGTCATATGACGATGAACCTAGTCGAGTGCATAAATTCAGTCTTGAAGGGTATGCGAAACCTTACTATGTTGGCGCTCATTCGAGCAACATTTTATTGGTTAAATGAGCTATTTGTGCAGAAAAGTGTAGTGCAAGTGTACAGGATTACTTATTCTAAGTTTGTCACTCAACGGTTAGAAGCAAATATGCATGAATTTCTCTATTGGTCATTCACATTTGACAAGAGACATTGACGGGGTCACACGACGATGAACCTAGTTGAGTGCATAAATTCAATCTTGAAGGGTGTGTGAAACCTTACTGTGTTGGCGCTTGTTTGAGCAACATTTTATTGGTTAAATGAGCTATTTATACAGAAGAGTGTTGAGTCTCATGAGCACAAGCGTGCAAGATTTACTTACTCTGAGTGTATGCAGCGTCCAAGAACATAGTTGTACACCAATTTAATAGACGCAATGAGTTGTTTGAGGCGCATGAAATGTCAGTGAAAAAATATTAACCATTGATCTTGCAAGACGGGTGTGTGATTGTGGTCACTTTCAGATGGATTGATGGTCATGTTGCCATTTATTAATTGCTGTGGTAACCAGCGCTTTGATTGGCAAGTATATATCAATGACGTATGCAAAATGTCAGAAATTCGCAAGATTACAAACTTGAGTTTGTACCATTGGGAGACCCGGCGACATGACATGCTTATCAGGGAATGATGATGGTCACTAATCCTTCCTTAAGGCGAGTGGTATAGGCCACTCGAAATCGATCTTCTATCTAAATAAAATGGACTTGTGGCAGGTATTTGAAGTTTCTGGTAATCTTATAAATTAACATATTTGAAAATTTCAATAAATTTTAGGAATTAATGTATTTAAAAATTTCTATTAAGTTTATAAATTATTATATTTGAAAATATTGAGAGACCAATATGAAAGTAAATAATAAATAGCAGAGAAGAAAAAATAAATACATACAACTGTAACAAAATTAATAATTATAAAATAATTATTCTCTGAATACAACTTAATTATTAAATATTATCAAACATTAAAAATAAATATTTTATCTAACTATAATTACAAATAATTGCATTTTAAAATAATATTAAATTATATACAGAATAATTAATTATTAAAATACTATATTTTTTTAATTTAGGTTTACAAAATAAAATTATCAAAATTTGAAAAAAAACATTAAACTTTAATTATAAAAATCTGAAAATTGTGAAATAATTATCAACAATATACAGAATATTTTTTAAATAATTACAATTTAAAAAAAAATATATTTCATAATTTTAATCTTATAATTTGTAATTTTATAAAATATATTATATGTATAATATAAAATATTATATTTGTAAAATAATATAAAACATCATGCTGTGTTTTTATAGAGTGATAAATTATAACATAATATAAAATATTATGTCGTTCTTATTATAAAAAAATATTATACTGTTCTGTTCTTAATGGAAGGACCACGATTCAATAAAAAGTAACAAGAGTAAATTGTTGGCTGTTATAGTTTTATGATTTTCATGTAAGAAACATACAACAAACTTGGCTATCACGATTTATGTTATAAAGATCATAAACCCGAAAATCACCCATGATTTATTGACGTAAATTAGAAAACCAAATAAAAGCCATATATATGTCTAAGGATTAGAAAATAGCTTATAAAAATTAACTTTTGAAAAATAGCTTTTTAAAAGTAATAACATTTATATTTGGTAAATCAAATCAAAAATAGTTTTTAATAAATACAAGCAACATCAATTACGTTTGGTAAAATAATTTTTAAAATTTAAAAATATTATAATAGACATAAATATAAGTATTAAATTTAAAAATTAATTAACATATAAAACTATATTAGACTTTAAATTTTAAAAAGTACATGCCAATTTTTTTTGGGTAATGTTAGAGAGACAAAAAAAACAGCCAAAACTTGTCTTATTTAGCATTCATTAATTGTCGCAACAATTAATGAATGCTAAATAAAGTAAGTTATGGCTGTTTTTGGCTGATTTTCTTTAGTTACCAAACATTTTCTTACAAACGCACTCACACATCCACTCACACACACTAGCCTAGCTACCACAATTAGAATTCAAAAGTATCTCAATCTTTTAAAAGCTACAAGTATAAATATATTATCTAATGAAGAGTTTAAACTTTTAAAAAAGACAAACACTTTTTCAAAAAATTTTACCAAACTAAACCTAGATGCAGCCATCCAAGAACTTTTTAAAAAAACAAATTGAATGAGCAACAAGTGTCCATTATATACATATATGAGAATGTCATTCTTATATAAAAATGTGAAAATGTGTTTATAGTCGTTGAATTAGTTTTAATAGATGAGATTAATTATACATAATAAATAATATATAACTAATGTATGTATTTAATGTAGTAATTAAATTCATAAAAAAGAATATATTTAATAACTATTATATTTATAATTATTATCTTTGATTTTTTTAAAATATATCTAATAAATAAATTAAAATAATTAAAATTCATATAAGATATAACTACAAAATAATAATTTTAAAAACGTATTCAAGCAATATTTAAAAAAAATTTGTGTGTATTAAATAATTCTAATCTTTTGGTATAAACGTATCTGTCACTTTCTATTTTTTATTTTTTTAATAATTCAGCAATATAGACCAGAGGTCAAATTAAACATACACTATTATAATTATTATTCTTCTGTAAATTATTTATTATAAAATAATAATAATTATTATTATTCATGTAATATTATTTATATAAAAAATATATTATTATTATACAAATAATTTATTATAGTTATCTTAAAAAAATATTCTAAAAAAATATTATACTAAAAAAATTATATTATTAAATTGATTTATTATCTCTCTATCATGTTAAAATAATATTCTAAAGAATTATATTATGAAAAATTGTATGTTCGAAAATATTATACTGAATTATTATAGTTTTTTTTGTTTATTTAGTGTTATAAATGGATATAAATTATTAAACATATTTTTTAATAATTAAATAATTTAATAGTATCTTTAAGTGATTTATTGTATATAAATAAAAATAAGTAGTAATGCAACGTATGTCACACAAATATTTAAAGAAACAAAAAACGGCGGCGAGGGTTAATATTCCAATTCTAATTTAAACATTTTGTTCAATATGGTTATTAATGTATGTTTGTTAGTTATCGAAACAAACAACTAACAATAATAATTAATTATAATAGTGTATGTTTAATTTGTCTTTTGCACTACTAAAAATTATTTATTACAGACAGATATTTCGGATAAATTTTATCCCATAGAAATAAAGATAGATTTTGCGAGAGAATTTATGTCGAAAACGAAGGAAAATGAATTAGCATAAATTACTAATAAAAAAGAGAATCTGTCGATAATTTCGTCGAAAAAATTAATTGTAAAAAATAGTTACCGACGGAAAATCTGTTTGTAGTTAAATGATAAAAAATGCTATATTTTATTAAATTATTACAGACAAAAAATCTATCTATAATTTAAAATATTCCGTCAAAAAAATTGAGTTAAACCTAACATTATCCTCACCCTATCGAAGTCCATTCACACCACCTCACCCTATCGAAGTCCATTCACACCACACAAATTTCAGGTATATATATATATATATATATTCCTTATGAAAATTGAAATGGACTCTTGATTTATTTCACCAGCAACTTCTTCGTTCTCCTCTATTTCATTTTCCACGTATTAAGAACAATATCCCGAAGAAAGTGTTTTAAATACGTTGGACCTTTGAGATAGGATTGATTTTAGAGCATCATATTGGTCTAGTAAAAGGGAAGTGATCCTTCTGTCCCAAAGACTTTAGTTTATAAGCTAACTTCCAAAATATGTCTAATCACTGAGATTCATGTCCAGCCATTCAAATGTTAGTTCAGTAGCGAATTGACAAGTTTAGTATAAAGTTGAACTGAAAATGACTAATGTCGATAATATTAACTTCAACTTAATTAGTTGATTAAAGTATATTTTTACCATGTAGCATATTTTTACTATGACAAGGCCACTGCGACTGCAACTCGAGTATTACAGGTTCTTTACATTGCTTTTTAAAAAAAATTATCCTAATCTTTGCTTAATTAAATTAGCTGCAAGACTAACAACCAATTATATTGCAGATAGGTTTGGTTTTGGGATTGGCTCTTGCATTTATTTTTGATGCAGGACTTCCTTTTGGAGCTAAACTTTTTACAAGAGATGTTGATGTTCTCCACCTCATAAAAATTAGAATACTTGTAAATCTATTTCGTGTACATTGGTATCTAATCTTTTCAGCACTCTAAATTTGTGGGACTTATATTTATGTTTGATTGTTTCTTTCAGTTTGTTGCAGCCACCCAATCCATCAATGCTTTAGCATTTATATTTGATGATATCAACTTTGATGCATCTGACTTTACATATTCAGCATTCTCTTTGGTGTGTATTTTCTTCCATGTCTTCGTGCGATAAGGGATTATATATTGCATATTTTATGAATCTTAAGTAGTTATAACCATGGTTCTGAAAACCGAACCGGACCGGCCGGTTCAACTGGAAAAACCGGGAACCAGTCACCTAGCCGGTCCGGGTAACATTAAAAACCGTCTGGTAAAAAACCGGTGGAAGAATCGGTCGAACCGGCGGTTAACTGGTAAACCGGGAGAACCGTTCGGTTTTTTGACGGTTTTTTGGTTTGAAATCAGAAAGACTAAACGACGTCGTTTTGGCCTATTTAAAAAAAAAAAGAAAAAACGGCAAAAGCAAAACGCGTAACCCTAAATCCCTAATAATCACAATCAGTTTCCAATGGCAATTTCCCCTTTCCAGTTTCCAGAAACCATTCTTCACCCACAGCAGTTCACCACCGAGCCACCAAAGCCACCCACAGCTCCAGATTCCAGAAATCACCCAAGCAAGCAGTTCACCACCAAGCCACCCACAGCCACCCACAGCAGCGACGACGTTGAGGGCCGCAACCACCACCCCATCCTGCTTCTGGCCGAGCCCGCCTCCTCATTCGCCGTCGTCGAACGTCCCCGACACCGCGTCCTCACTCGCCGCCGGTAAGACCCTGTTCTTGATTTATTTGCTGCTTCATGATTTTTTGTTTACTGCTTCATGATTTATTTTGCTGCCTTCTTGAATTTGTTTGCTGCTTCATGATTTTTGTTTACTGCTTCATGATTTATTTTGCTGCCTTCTTGAATTTGTTTGCTGTTGTTTACTGCTTCATGATTTATTTTGCTGCTTTCATGTTCACTATGGAGGAAAACAAGAAGATAGGAATGCTAACTACACTGATATGGTGAGAGATTAAGAAGAAAAAACAATAAAATATATTATGGCTCTGAACTATTATTATAGATATCTAGTTAATTTGATTATTTGCAGAAAGGATATCATAAGAATGCATATTTTTTAGGTTAACAAATACTATGATCTTGCTACGAGCTTTTATGAGTTTGGGTGGGGAGAATCTTTCTATTTTGCACACAGGTCTGTTTGCTTCATTCTGCAATTTCAAATTCAATATTTTGCTGTTAATTGGGTCATGCTGATGTCTTTCTTCTCTTTCAGATGGAATGGTGAGTCTCTTCGAGAAAGCATCAAACGTCGCGAGCATTTCCTCTCCTTTTGCTCTTTTCTGCTCTGCCTTTACTGCTTGACAAAAATTGGTTAAATGAATTTTTCTGCAGCTCAACATCAGTTACAGGGTTGAATAACAATGAGTACTAAATATCAAGAGGAAAGGTCTGTGTTGTGAGATGTAACGCGCTGACAAAAGTTTTGACTTTTGAGAAGTAATTGGCAAAAACTATTTGACCTTCTGGTTCAATCACTATATCTAGCTGATGTAGGCTTGTACTATCATTGTTAAATTTTTTTTGAGTCTTCTCACATAAAATTTGTGCATTGATTTGAGTATTACTATGTATTTAGCACATTAATGCTTGGGAATTTTATAGTATACTTATGAGTCTTCTAGTGTTTGATGCACAAAGTCGATCATTCGAAGCTTCCTGTTAGTTGAACAATTATTTTTACCTTCTTGATGAAGTATTTATGTTGATTTTCCATATTTTCTTAAATGATGATAGTATCTATACCTATATGTAGGGAGAATTGGGTAGTTTGATTTGAATCTTGGTTCCTCACATTTTAAATTTTATTATGTGAAATTATTGAATTTATATATTTAAAATTATTTTTAGGTTTTTTAATAATTTTATTTAATATTTAATTAAATCGGTTGAATTCCGATTGAATCCCGGTCGAACCAGTGAACTATTGAACCAGTAACCTTACCGGTTTATTGACCGGTCCGGTTCTCGCAACCTTGGTTATAACTGATGCAAAGTTAGCATCCAAACTGTAAATTGGTGTTCAATTTATACATGTATTAAATCCAAGAATGGAGATGAGAGAAGAAAAAAAAAGTGTGTCGGGGATAAATCCAAATTAATGGTGATAAATTTGGTATACAAAAGTAAAACACATATCAAGGTGTACAAATATGTTCTCCTTTTTCTATTGTTCTATATCTCACTCTTTATCTGGTGGGGGCTTTAAGCATGTCAATGTACCTAGTAATTTTTGGTTTGCTTGAGGGAACCTTTGTACAAATAGTTTACTTAAGTGTTTATTTGATAAAAGAAATTGAAAAGTAGCTTATAAAGTCATTTTCTATTTGTATTTTTTTAATTTTCAATATACCTTAATCTTATATAAAAAAGTATATCATTTATTTATTTTACGTGATTTTTTTATTATTATTTATTATTTGTATTATTTTTTTAGAAGATTAGATATAATTTATTTTTAAATTTTTATATATGTGATTCTTTTAGATACACTTTATCTTAAATTTGTTACAAAATTAAATTTTGAATTATTATAACGTAAATAATTAAAAGAATAAATTAAAAAATAATAGACTAATTTAAAATATAAACAATATTTTTATACTAAATGTTAATATTTTTTAACAAATATTTGAAATTCGTTTAAAAATTGATGCACTTTTAAATAGAATTTACAAATGATATTATTTTCGTCTCAAATTTGTGGAAAAAAATTTAGTTACTTCGAAAGGTTAGCTATAATAAAAGCATTTAAGACTAATTATAGATAAATTTGGGATAAAATTAACATTTTTCAAAATTTGTCCCAAATCCGTCTGAAGTTATAGTGCATATTCAGATGGAATATGGACGAATTATAGTTTTTGTCCAAAATGTGTTGCTAATCTGTATGAAAATGTTGGCGCCATCCAAAAAAAATTTGGCGCCAAAATTTGGGACAAAATTTAGACAAATTTAGAACAGAATATATTATTCCAATATCTCCACTAAAAATTGTTCAACATTTGTCTCAAATTTATCCGAAATGAAAAATTCATTCAGACGGAATAAATTTTGTTTGAAATTTTCATCCGAAAAAGTCCTTTTTCTAATAGTATATGTAATTATATATGTACTTCTATTAAGTGTTTTAATAAGTGTTGCTAAAAAAATTGTTGAAGTGTTTCTCAAATCGTTACTCATCTGCTGTTTCACTCGATAGCAAGTGGAGATTTTTTTTTCCTTTGTCTTTTAATTGCCGTTAAAGGTTTATGGCTATCTATCCATCATATTTTCAGCACTAAGAGATTTTAATTCTATTTCAGTCAAGAGATGCCAAGATCAACTTTTAATGTGAAGTTTGGTACCAATTTGGTTATCCATTAATATTTTAGATTATCACATCTTTAAGTGTTAAGTGTAATTTGTGACATCACTTAATAAAGGAGATCTGTGTAACATTGGGATGGTCATCTTATTTTTTTTGAGTATCTTTTTATCGAGATAGTGAGATATTGGCCAATGATGTTGAAAAATAACATCCAATTTTATAGATATCATGTAATGAATATTATGTTTATCTATGTGATTTTTGGCTTTCTTTTTTTCAATTTAGAGTGTGTTTGATGAAGTAAATTTAAAAAAAAGATCTAAAGTATTCATTTTGCAATGGAAAAATCTAAAAAGAATTTTATTTTACCTTACTGACGGATTTATAGATGGATTTTTTGTCTGTATTTAGAGTTTAGAATGGTTTTCCAAGGCTCCAATTACTGACAAAAAATCTGTCAAAAAATCTATTGATAATTACCGACGGAAAATTTGTCGGAAATCTGTCTCTAATTATTGATGAAAAATCGATCGGAAAATCTGTCTCTAATTACCGATGAAAAATTCGTGAGAAAGTTTGACGTTCCATGGAAATGGAGGGGAGAATTTATCGAGGGAAAATCTGTCAGTAACTGGTAAAAATATGAGTAAATTACTGACGAAAAAAAAATTAGTCGGTAAATAATTTTCGACGAGGCTTTTATAGAGGGACAAAATCTGTTGGTAATTTCGTCGATAACCAAAAATTCGACTGTAATAAAGACCAAATCTATCTGTATTAAATAATTTTCTAGTTGTGTTGGTCTATATTGCTTAATTATTAAAAAAATAAAAAAATGAAAGGTAGCAGATACATTTATAGAAACGGATCAGAATTATTTAACACGCACACAAAATTATTTAAAAAGATATTGCTTGTATACATTTTTAAAATTATGTTATTTTTAAAGTTATGTGAATTTTAATTATTTTAATTTATTTATTAGGTATATTTTAAGAAAATCAAAGATAATAACTATAAATATAATGATTTTTAAATATATTCTCTCTCATGAATTTAATTACTATATTAAATGCATTAGTATATATCATTTATTATGTATGTTTAATCTTATCCATTAAAATTAATTCAATAGCTATAAATACATTCTCATATACTTATATACAATGTCATTCTCTCTCTCTCTCTATATATATATATATTAGGCCGATCCTTTAAAAATCCAAAAATTAAATCAATACTTGTAAACTAGATGCTTAAAAAATATGAGACCAAATTTGATATACAAATCGCATTTTTTATTTTATAGTTGGTGTATTTGTATAAACATTTATTTTTTTTCTAAACTTATTAAATCTTAAGACATAGATCTTAAATAAAAAACTAAATACACTATTCATCTCCAAATAATTTTAAAGCTTTGTATAAAAAATGATGAATAATATGTCACCCTTATTTTATCAAATAGTAAAAAAGAAGACTTTATCCTATCCATCATTTTTGGTCCAAAAAAATTTGGAAAAAATGTGATAAAAGAAAAAAAATCAAATAAAATATCTATTCTGTTTGTATATTCAGTATTTTCATTTTCAAAATTATATTGAAAAAATGTTCGACGGCTAAAACTTTTTTCTTACATTTATCTTGTATTTGAATTAATATTAGTCAACTCTCTATTTTCTTTTTACTAAAAATGTTGATTTCCTAATATTTTCCAAGCAAATAAAAATAAAATCCATAAAAATATAACAAAAATTTTTAACTTTTATTTCTTGTTTTAATTTTCGTTCAAGAATCTTTAAAAATATAAAAAATACAAATACAATAAAACAAAAAAAATTAAAACACAAATTAAATCAAAGAGGACATATGATTTTTATTTGGTTTTTCAATTTACGTCAGTAAATCGTGGGTGATTTCTGGGTTTATGTTTCTCATAACATAAATCGTGCGTCTATTCCATGTTTTATACGTGCATGGTAATTAAGCCATAAATCGTGGTGCCCAGGTTAGTTTCATACGTTTCTTACATGAAAAACATACGACTAAGGTTGCGAAAACTGGATCGGTCAATAAATCAATAAAATTATTGATTTATTTGTTTATTGGTTTGACTAAAATTCAACCGGTTTAATTAAATATTATATAAAATTATTAAAAAATCTATATATAATTTTAAATATATAAATTCAATCATTTCTAAATAAAATTTAAAATTTCACAATTTTACATAATAAATTATTCATAATTTATTATTAGAAGTTTACAAACAACTTTAATCATCAAAATTCATAACTAAAAAGTCTTGATCAATTTAAACTCTCAAATATAAATAGATCTAGTTTCAAAGGATTCCTCCATGAATTTAAAGCATGATCTTCTTTATTACTATATGATTAGCTTTTTCTGGACACTACTGATGAGACAGAAACCGACAGTTGATTAGCCGTACAGAAACTGTAGCTGAACCATTTTCACTGAGAGGACGGATGGTAGCCATTAACAACGGTGATCCACTAGCATACAGGTTTCCATGGAAGGGAGCACGCATGATTGGATGAAGACAATAGGAAACCAGAGGTTCAGAAGCAACAAAGCATGTCCAAACACTTATCCGAAATTTTCACCAATGAATTACATAAGTATCTTTATTTTAATTTACGTTTTATTTATCTTTCAATTGTCAAAACTCATAACCAATTGAATCCGCCTGACTAAGATTTACAGGATGATCATAGCTTGCTTCAAGCTGGCAATCTCCATGGGATCGACCCTTACTCACGTAAGGTTTTATTACTTTGACGACCCAGTGCACTTGCTAGTTAGTTGTATCGGAGTTGTGAAAAGTGTGAATCACAATTTCGTGCACCAACTACCATAAGTTTCAAAGTGAAATGAAGGAACATGCATAGCAAATAAACAAAACAAGTAAAAACGTATTCATTGAGCACTTTATACATGAATAGGACCGTGCTTTAGGTTCACCCCTAAAATTCTTTCTAAGGAAGAAAGGTGAAGATAAAACACCTATTGAATTAAACAAGCCAATAAAGTGTATATTAAGCACTTAGCAGCATTGTCCGGGATATTATTCTTCTCGAACATTTTAGCATTCATCAC
This sequence comes from Arachis hypogaea, assembly GCF_003086295.3. Classification (NCBI taxonomy): domain Eukaryota; kingdom Viridiplantae; phylum Streptophyta; class Magnoliopsida; order Fabales; family Fabaceae; genus Arachis; species Arachis hypogaea. The sequence continues at coordinate 51,519,520 of NC_092038.1, forward strand.
CACATCTCCAGCTCCTCAATACCATATTACCAGAATAAGCAAAACAAGCAACTCAGGAACTCAGTTTTATAAATATTAGCAACTCAGCAATAACAAATTCTTTCTAGAAAATTTAATAAAATAAGCAAAAATTAACCAAATCAATAACTCAGAATGACAAACCCTAAACCCAGTAACTCATAATCAGCATTATTAACCACATAAGCAAAAATAAATTGTGGCAGCAATACTTATCGGCGGTGAGGGAGGGAGGGAAGTGACGGTGATGGAAGAAGGGAGTGACGGCGACGGAAGAAGGGAAGTTCTTCTCGTACAGAGAGAGTGAGAGAGAGCTCGACGAGGGATGCTCTAATCAGAGAGAGAGAGAGAGAGAGAGAGAGAGAGAGAGAGAGAGAGAGAGAGAGAGAGAGAGAGAGAGAGAGAGAGAGAGAGAGAGAGCTAAAAAGACGATGACCGAGAAACCCTTCGCGACAGGGGTGCCACGAGCTCAACGCAGACCGCGCGACGACAAGGAGAAGAGGAATGATGAAGAGAACAGAGATGGTAGGGATGGTTGGAGTTCCTTCGCGACGAGCACAGAGACGGTGAGGAAGAGAAAAGTGGCGGCGGCTGGGGGCTGATGGTGGCTGGTTGGGCTTCACGACGAGCAAGCGTGCTGGGGATGACAGTGACGGAGGTATTTACTGATAGGGTTAGGTAGTGAGTGGATGAAGATGGAAAGGGAATCGGGACTGGCCTGGGTGTTAATGGGTTGGAAGGCTTCTGATAGTGGGTTTTCTTTTTTTTTTATGCATCAAAAAGACGCCGTTTCTAGTGTATATAAAAAATAGGACATTTAAAAAACCCGACCGATTTGGTCGGTTCATCGATTAATCACTGGTTCGACCGAATTTTTAACCGATTTTTTGCAGGACGATTTTGTAAAGCAATTGGACCGGTTAGATGACCAGTTTCTGGTTAATCCAATCGAACCGGCCAGTCCGATTCGGTTTTCAAAACATTGCATACAACTATAGAAGAGCCCGCTCTTGTTATTTTTTATTAAATCGTGGTCCTTCCAAAGGTTTTATAGTTTTGAGAAGATTTGTAGAGATGTCTATAGAGAGGATAAAATTATAGTCATTACAAATTTAGGACTATATGGTAGTATACTATTTCAACTAGTTTAAATAAGTAAATTATCCACAGAATAATAAATCTCTGAAAACAATAATAAAATGACTAAATGTTGTAACACTAAAAATGTTGAAAATTACAACACAGTACATTATATAAATTACTTAAAATTACAACACTAAAACTTAATATCAACTTCCATTTTAGATAATTATATTAATCGAATAATGAGCTTTATAAAATACCTAAAAAAATAAATTTACATATTTGAGATTATTCAAATGCTCAATAATATGTTTCTCTATCAATGTATAATCATCTATTATTTTTTTGACACATTAATAATTTTTTTAGGTATAACACTAACTATAATCGCTCTAAATTTTTTTAAAAAATATATCACTGTTAATAACCTCTCAATGAACACTCGCCTCTCAGCACTCAACACTCTTCTTTTCTTCAACAATGAACGAATGTAACCTCCCCCAGCCCAATTTAAAGGAGCGAAGGCTTGCTGTGTTGCCTGTTCCCCAGACACACTTGTCCCCCGTATGTAGACAGGTCCACCGTGAAGCTTGTGTGTTGGTAGCACGCGACCTGTGCGTTGAAAAAATTGATCTCCACCGCAGCAGCACATAACCCGCATGTTGAAAAAGCTGATCTCCACCGTGCTAGAATGCAAATTACATGTTGTATGAGATACTTCCTACGAGAGCTCTATGTATTCTGCGTATTGGGCACCTCACAAGTTGCATCGCTACAAGAAAAATGTTGAGTACTATTAGACTTACTGTCGGAAAGACGAATGAAATCCGATGGTAATTAAGTTACAGTCAGAAGGAATAGGATGGTATAAACTTCGCCGTTAAATGGTTACCATCGGATTTTTTCGTCCGACGGTGATTATTGTCAGATTCTGCAACAGATCACCTGCCTAAAAAACTATTTGGTTACCGACAGATTTTTTCGACGGTAATCTTGGCGCAACATTATGTTGTTTCCCGCACAATTACCGTCAGATTAATCCCTCGGTAAATCCGAAGATAATGTCAATTTTTTTAAAAAAATATGACTTAATTTTTTTAATTTTAGTTTTGTATTTAAATTTATTTCTTACACAATTAATGGTCAATTTATAAATAATAAAAACTAATTATGTAAATTAAATATCAAATTCTCAAATAAATTAAAAGTCTAATAAATCAAATAAATACAATAAAACAATAAACGAAGCCCTAATCACTAAAGATCCAGGCAGTCATCAACGTCGTTTCCACCACCAACACCGCTAGCACCTGCTGGACTATTGCCACCATTTGGACTGCAGCCACCAACAGGGATAATGCCAATGGAGCGTATCTGAGCCTAGTACACATCCATCTGAGCCTCCATTCATTGAAGTTGCTCCAACTGCTCCCTCCACTCCAGCCTGAGGTCATCCGTATCTGTCACGCGTGTGAAGATCTTCTGATGCCCCAGATCAATGCCTTTCTCGGGGTTAATGACTTAACTGGTTGCAGAGGCAGAAGACCTCAACGTGGAGGTGCGGAGGCTGTTGGCAAAGAATGACTCCAGCCCGTATACGCAGTTCTTTTACGGCATTGAGGTGGTCTTGCACCAAACTGCATCAGAATCGACGACTAAAGCAGTAGAGCTATCGACGTCCTACCAACTTTGCTGAGATTGTTGAGTCGCGGCCTATAGTGTCTGCTTGTAGGACTCCTGTGTAGCACATGTTATAATGATTAGTACGATATCTATATAGTTAATATCTAATTTTATATCGCAAGATCAGATGTTTACTCACATAATGATCCTGAGAGCATTGATCAACAAATCTCCCTTTGTTTTTCTTCAAAGTGTGGGTGTACTTGAATGTCTCCAACAATGTTGCATCGCGAATCAACGACTTCGATTACACATGTTGCATTAAAACAATATGATTAGCATTACGAATAATGATATATGTAAAAGAATACAACTAAATTAGTAACAACATTAAAAAAACTACATACCATCCTGGCCTTAGTCTTCATGAAGGTCGCGGAGCCGTCGATATACTTAGACGACCTAGCCGATGCGTTGTTAGCTCTGTTTGTGAGACGCTGTCGTCTAAATCCATCATCGATCTCACAATGAAATAACAGAGCCTTCTTGATTTTCTGGCGGAGCCAGGTTGTGAGGTGGTCCTGCCCCTCACGGATATCCTCTAGCATCTGTTATAGTCGCCGACGCATTTGATAGTCGTATATCTTCATGATGGTAACGTCATGCTCAGCGTCCCATATAAAGTGTAGCTGCACAAAACTTTAAAATTAGTTAATCAAAATAGAAGATATAAATAAACTAGCTAAGGTTTGAATCTAAAAAAAAAATAAAATTGATTAGCATCCAATTCTGAAACCATCGCTCTCTGGTCTCAAAGGGGATCTTCTTGTAGCTAGGCCACAGATGGTCGTACATCAGCTTGATGATGTTGGTCATCTCTTGGGTTTATGAGTTGTTGTTCGGTGTAAACCTATCAACAATCCACAAACAAATCAATATGACAATATAAATTAAAACTTCAGAAGAAAATAACCATAATATATATTGAGATTTCTTTAGAAATTTTGGCAGAGTTTCATCTATAACTGGAATGCCCCACAAACTCTATCCATCAACAATTAACTTAAACAGCACTGAATGTCAACAATCAATGAAAAATAGGCAATAATCAAGAATCAACATTCATAAAACCACTAAACTAGAATCAATAATCAGACACTTTTAGTAATTCAACAATCAGGAAATATGAAACACTTTCAGCAATTCAAACATACAACCCTAAATCCACTAAAACTAGAATCAACGATCAAGAATCACTAACTTTCACGATATATCAATAACTTTCAGCAGTTCAAACCTATAATCTTAAATCCACTAAAATAGAATCAATAGTCAGATATTTTCAGCACATAGAAGATTTAAAGTGATACTTATCCCATTTCGCCATCAGGCTAAATCGTCAACCGTACGATGGGAGGTGGTGGAAGGGCATTAGCTGGCTTATTTCTGTGAGAGTATTCCAGGGTTGCAGTGTCCGTCACTGGAGGCGGCATCGCCGTAGAATTGGGCTGCTGAGCAGATGGAGGCAGCGTCGTCGCCGTAGACAGAGGGACCTAGTTGGGGTTAGGGAACATGATGAACAATTGGTCTGATAAACCCACAACCTATGATGTCACCAGGGAAGTCGGAGTAGAGGGAGAAGATCCAGAATTCCCGAGGGTACCAAAAGAAAACCCTCATTTTACCATGATCACGACTACAACCACGACCAGTAGCCTGATCTAGAACACCTCTACCTGTCGTTGTGTCTGCAAATAGCAAAACTAGTCGTAACACAGTGAATCAATATAATTCATACAATTTCAAACAACTCCAGCAACAATATTCAACAATTTAGTTCAATAATCCAAACACTTTTCAAAATTTAAATTCAACTCAATTAGTGCGCCTAAGATGATTTTAAGACATTTGCGAGTTAAAAATAAGAAAACAATCAACATGAAGCTCAATAATCACTTAGGCCATTCAAGAATTGATGTAATGTGATGGATTATACAAAAGAAGAGTTTTAGAGTATGTGATGTGATGAGTGAAATTCAGTTTTCAAATAAGCTAATCATGACAATTGTACATAACACATATACTCAAAAACTCAATTAATGAGAAATAGCATCTCGAGCAATCTATCATATCAAACTAAACTTGCTAAATTAGAAACATTCACATTCACATCAATGCATAATAACACTAATCATGTAAAAGCAAGCATTGATTTTTAAAGATTGAACCAAATTTTCATTTAGAACTCTTTGAGGTATATATCGAACACTTGGCGTGCCAAATTAATCAAACAAGCAAAAATCAATACCAAACATCAATATACAATCCCAATTCCAAATCAACAAGCACACCAGTAATAGTTAACACAAAACAAGCCGAGATCAAGCAGAATCCAGCAATTCCAATAGCCATATCTCAGCGAAATTAACCGTAACACCACGAATCAACATAATCAGATAATCCAACCACTTGTAGCAATCTCAGATCCAAGTAATCTATACATAACCTATCGTAACAACCTAAAATCTACTAAAATAGAAAATTAAATCTAACTAAACTAACTAAAACCAAACTAATGAACCAATATTGACTAAACAGAATTTGAAAAGCAGAGTTCAATAAAAAACCTATGATGTAGGGCAACATATTAAATAGAGGAGAAGGAAGAGATGGGATCGCAACGACACTATGTTGTTGCCGAAGCGAGAAGCTACGGACGTCGGTCGTCGAAGGTTGAGGAACTCGCTAGGAGACTGGGACAGAGGGTTCCGTGTTTTGCTGCGTTGAAGGATGGACTCACGACGAAGCTAGGTAGCGGCGGCGTGATGATGCTGGGGATAACGGTGGCTTGATGGCTCGCCGGTGGTGGCTCTGTTGTGTAGCGCGGTGGTTTTGAGAAGGGAGAAGATTAACGGCTAAATGGCAATGCGATAAGAGGGAGAAGAAAAAAAAAAGGTAGGGTTTTGATGGTGGGTTGACAGCGACAGAAAAGGAGCTGTGGTGGTGGTGGTTTTGGCGGTGATAGATTATGGTGTTGGGGAGAGTTGAGGAAATGGATGAGTGAGAGAGAGTGTGTGAAATTCAAATGAGGGGGAAGAGAATTTTTTCTGACGGTAAACCATTGCAGGTCACCAAAACATAGCGATTCACTAACTAAGTTTATCGTCGAATTTTTTTTACGATAAATCCGACCCTAAAGGATGCGACAATTTATTTTTGTTTTCCCACAAATATTACTGGCAAATTTACCGTCGGTAAACAAAATCCGCCAGTAGTTACTTAACATTACAAATTCGACGCCGTTATCGCCGGTAAATCCGCCTCTACTTTGCGACGCTAAATCCAACGATAAATTCGACAATACTCAGTGTTTTTCTTATAGTGCACGATACCTCTTCGTCACCTGCAATACCTGCATGTTCACATCTCTGTATAACACTCCAAATGTTAATATTAGTGATTACACCTTTTTCTTTTCTATAAAAATAATTTCTACTAATATTGTCTCAAATGTAAGTAAAATGGAAGAGAAAAGTATTTGTAACGATCTAACATTTCTAGGATTGTGTATTTTTATCGTATTTCATGGGCAAAATGCTTTATAAATGATTTTGCTAATGAAATATGAGAAAATCAGTTCCATTAGAGTATTGACATTTTTTACTGATTAAATTACCTTAAAAATATTAATAAAGAAATACTCTTATTGAGATTCAATTAAATTATGGGAAAAAATATCAAAATTGAGAAGAATAGGAATTGAATTTGTGTTTTTGTTCAAATTTTAGAAAAATACAAAAAAATTATAGGGAAAAAAATCAAAACTGAGAAGAATAGGAATCAAGTTTGTGTTTTTGTTGAAATTTTAAAAAAAATATGTTTTCACAAAATTATTAAAATAAAATTGAATGATTAACAATTTCTGAACACTACTGCATTAAGTCTTCGTACTGATGTTCTTACCGACGACTCGTCCCAAGGCAGAGTTTATTGACGGCTTAGCCCTCGATAAAATAAAAAGGCGTCGCTTTTTTATGTCATGTTAGTAAATTTTTTGTGTCAATTTTAAGTAATTTCGGTACTATCTTGTTTCATTTTATAGAGTCGATGTGATTTTTTAGTATGCAATTTACTTTTTACATTCTATATGATTGTATTTAAATTTTGGTGTCTATTTAAATAAATTTTGGTGCTATTTTTTTTAGGACAAGAATTTAATCCAATAAGTGTGAACCTATATTCATTCAACTAAATAAGATTCCAATACAGTACAGACATGTTTATTTAAGTTTAATATAAGAAACAATGCTTCTAAAAGAAGAAGAAGAGCAATACATAATAAAAGAAGAATGATAAGAAGAAAAAATACAACATTAAAGAAGACATTTCTATGTTTTTGTAGTAATATTTCAGTGTCAAAATTAAGAAATTTATATGTCCCGATTAAAAAATTCTCCCTCCTCCTCCTCCTCGTCCCATCATCATCATCATCATCTTGTTCATCTTCTTTTTGTTTTATCTTCTCATAATTCTTCTTATTTTACTCTCTTAACAAGAATAAAAATAAGAAAAAATCAAACAAAGAAGAAGAAACATTTAATATTCCAAAATCACCAGAAAGAAGAAGAGAAAAAGAAAAAAAATATACAACAACAGCAGCAGCAATAAAAGAACGACGATGAGGAGGAAACACAAGAAGAATAAGAAAGAACGTGAAGAAGAATGAGGAACACAGGATATATGTAAACCCCGATAAATTACTAAAAAATTAGCTAATAAATTAATTATTGTTCAAAGAAATTCGGAAGTTAAATTTGATAAGTTAGAAGAGTAAAAATATTTACAATACAAATTTTGACACTAATTTTAAAGTTTTTGGTCAAAAAATGGGCCAACAGGCCAAACTGGTTGGACCGGACCTATATTGGGCCCAAAGCCCAATATATATAAGCATGTAACTAGCATTCTCCCCTTCCATTCAAGCACACACACGCTGAAGAGAAGAAAAAACTTGGAACCCTAGCTTCCATTTAAAATTAAATTTCAATTCCTTGTAACTTTTAATCCGGAGTTCCAATTGACGAGCCGTCAGCAGTCACGCGTTCATCTCGGAATTCTCTTTAAAAATACAATAATTGTGGTAATAAATTTGATATTTTATGCCCAGTTATCATCACCTTCAATTTTGTAATTTTAGGTGTTATATGTTGAGAGATTTGGTGTTCTTGATTATTTAGGTGGACTCTAGCAGCGAAAAATCACTGAGTTTAGTCTATTTAACTATTGTGATATTGGTGATTTAGTGAGCCCTATGTTGACTATTGTGATATTGTGTGAGTTAGATTGTGCTTCTTGTTATTTTAGAGTCCAATTTGTGGTTTGGAATGAGATTCAGGTGTTGGGGCTTGCAGAGTTGGAAATTGTGACTTGGACCTTGTGAAGGAAAGGTGTTTTGAGGTATTCTGGGCTTAGGGAGGAATCGACCAAGATATAATTTTTGTTTCTCGTAGTTAATATTTAATATCACGTGAAAACTTAGGCTAGAAGACCTTAAGATAGGAATGAACTAAATGAATTAATTTGTGTAAATGGTATATGATTTGTATATGAAGGGGGAATGAGTTTGTATATGTTGGATTATGTTATTAATGAGTATAGGATAATGATGCTATTGTGTTGAGTGATATTGATAAATCTATATGTTGAGGTGATTATGGTATAGTTGGTTTGATTGAGTAAATATGGTATGTGCATACAATGTGAAATATTGATGATTGATGATGGATTTGGTGAGAACTTATGAATGAATTGTTGAATAGATTGAAGGTTTGGATGTTAATAAGTTGTGAAATGAATTAAGAGTATATAAATATGGTTTAAACACATTTGGTGATGGTTCGGTTGTGAAAATTTTGGTTTAAAATTGAGAACTTTGGAAAATTTGAGGTTTGGTCTTTTTGGATAAAAGTTGATTTTTGACCAACTTTGGATGGTCATAACTTGGCTTTCAGACCCCCAAATTTGGTAAAACTTATTTTGAATAAAAATTAGGTCCATGAGGTTCGTAATGTTTGAACAACATATTAAAAACAATTTTTAACGAAAAAGTTATGCGCATTCGAAGTTGGGTGTAAAAAACTGATTTTATAAACTTAGTAGCTTTTTGCCAATTCTGCAGCCCATGCATACACGGACATGCATGCGACACAAACCCTGAGCTCTTCCCAGACGTCTTGCGTACACAGACAAGTGTCATGTACTCGAGAATGGAAGATTTCACACTTCCGCAACCCTATTTTGGCTGAAAATTGTGTTTTTAAGTTTTAAACCTATTCTCTAGCCTCTCAAACCTCTTTAAAACTTTTTTAGAGTTTGTTTGCGAGTTTGTAAGTTTTAGAATGAGGGAAAATATGTTAATAAAGTTGAGAAAATGTTGGGAAGGATTTGCGAGGTGATAACTGAATTACCAAGGTGTTGGTGATGTTGAATGAGAGGTGATTGATAAAGATGCTGATAAAAATGAGGAATTGCAATTGAATGAGGGATGGATTGATGATGATAATGGCATTGAGAAATGATGAATAAAAATATATTGGTGTGAGTGGTGCACATGTACGCAAAACCCACACTATTTCGTACAGCAGCAGTACCAACAAGTGCACTGGGTCGTCCAAGTAATACCTGAGCGAGTTAGGGTTGATCCCACGAGGATTGTGGCTTGAAGCAAGTTATGGTTGTCTTGCATGTCTTATTTAGGCGGAATCAGAAGGTTCTTGATTGTATGTTGAATGATTATATTTCACAAATTCCTGGAAGGGATAAAACCAATTGGATTAAATGATAGGAATTATATGATGGGAATAGAGTTGAGAGTCAGAGTTACTTTATCTTTCTGAAGTAACTCTGGTACTACTGTCTTCTTTACTTGTGAATGATCTTCTTCTATGGCAGGCTGCAAGTGATCAAAGTCATTGCCCGTGGTCATTGATTTTCTCTGCTACAGAATGAACGCCATTGGCTGTGGCCATTCAATCTGACGAAGGGTGAAGCGCATAGCAGCCAATTCTCTTGGCGATCCAACTCAAAACGCCACAGACAAAATCGAATCTTCCGAATCAGAGAACGCTGCTTCTTTGGATTCTATCCTATACCACGGAGACCCTAATCTCCCCAGAAATCGGCTGAACTGGTGTCTTGAGAAGTCCCCAACAAAGTCGAGGATTAACCGTCTGAGAGATGCATACACATAGCTGTTGGCTCGCGCTTTTCTTCCAGGTACTCACATGAACCTAAGTAGACGCGGGTGTTTGTCAGGAACGTTTGTCTTAATGTGATGAACAGTGCTAATTGGTTAGATCATCCTATTCACCACAATGAAGATCGAGATATACATCTTAGAGATAGATCAAACATGGATCGAAGAAGAAACAATAATACTTTAAATTAATTCATAGGACTCAGCAGGGCTCCTCCCCTCAACCTAAGAGGTTTAGAAACTCATACTGAAGTAAAAACAATGGTAAAATGTGTATGATGTGCAAAAGGTTCCAAAGTCTCATGAATTAAATAAAATCTGTTAAATACTAAACAGTTGACTAGTAAGAGTAAAATAGTCTATTTAGTGCCAAAATCTACTTTTGGGGCCCGCTTGGTTAGTGTTTGGGCTGATCTTTGATGAGATCCACGTGCTATCAGGCTCCTTGGGTGTGGAATGCCAGCTGGGGGTCCTCTTTGGGCGTTTGTAGATTAGTCTCTGCTCTTTGGACACTGGACGCCTGGAAGGGGCAGGAAGCTGGCATTGGACGCCAGTTTTGGGCGTTCTAATCCGAAGAGAAGTATGGCCTATTATATATTTCCATGGCCATTGAGAGCGCTCCATTGGGACTTCTGTAGCTCCAGAAAAGCTTTTTCGAATGCAGGCAGGTTAGATCTAGACAGCATCTACAGTGCTTTTTCTATCTCTGAATCAAACTTTTGCTCCAGCTCCTCAATTTCAGCCAGAAAATACCTGAAATTTCCTAAAAACACAAAACCTCATAGTAGAATCTAAAAATGTGAATTTAATACTAAAACATATAAAAACTCAATAAAAAATAAATAAAAACTACTAAAAACCATATGAAAATGATGTCAAAAGCGTATAAAATATCCGCTCATCAGTGAGCATTTAAAATTATTTGAGAACATATCATCGGGTAAGAGTGAGTGGCGTTGTCCCCCTGCTCTGGGTATAAGTTGAGATTCTGGGTAAGAGGCAGTGGCATTGTCCACCTGCTCTGAGTATAAGTTAAAACTTCGGGTAAGATGTGGTGGTGTTAGCTACTTGCTCGGGGTAAGAGTTAAGAAGCCGGGTAAGATGCGATAGTGTTATCCACTTGCTTTGGATAAGTGTTTAAAACCCTGGGTAAGAGACGGGTTGAGTTCTGTCACCGCTTGCTCCGGTCGAAAATTGTAACACCGCCTGGGTAAGATGCAAGGGTGAGGTTGTCCCTTTGCTCTAGGTATGCGGGTAAGATGTAAGGGTTGTGGTTTGGTCCCACTTGCTCTATGTTTGGTGTTCTGTCCAGAGTTAGCTATCAGACATGTCAAATTTGGCTATATAACCGACAGATGAGACTCATCAGCTGTAGGACAGGCACACATCATATGCATTTGTATGTTTTGCTTGAGTATGCATTGTTTTGGTTTATTTAACTGCTTAACTCTGCTTGTCTGCTACTTGTTTTACTTGCTGTAACTGCTATCTATACATGTGCTTTCCTTGTCTATTTTGTATGTATTTTCAACTGAGAGATCCCTCATACTGGTGGAGGTGATGCTGAGGGTTGTTCCACCTAATAAATTCGGAGGATAGGAGAGGAGATAAGAAGTGAAGAGTTAGTTTAGAAATGGGAATCCTTTGGGTAGATTAGCAAACTTTAAGGTTTAGTATTAATTTTAATTCTGATTATCTAAGTGTCAGAGTTCTAGGAATACCTCTGGCTTTTTCGAGACCTTATGTATTATCTATGTGGGCATGCACCTCTACTATGCTGAGAACCTTTGGTTCTCATTCCGTATATATATTGTTATTTTCAAATGCAAGACATGTGACACCACATTGAACTCATTGGAGACTCTTGGGATGCGAAGATCTACCTATGGCATATTTTTTATTTAGAGTTTTGATTGTGTATATAAATAGTATTCTCCATCTTATACAAAACTTACATTTTGTCCCTTTTAGAGGTTGATTTCGGAGAAACAGGTTTTGTATTTTGCCTTTTGGTTATAGTCGGGTTTTATATATATGTATATCTATACTCTGGTCGGCCTTTACTTCACAGGTCGAGCCTCGAGCTTGTTAATTGTATCTTTGGAACTCTGATCTTGTATATGTTATCCTTTCTGTTCGATCTTATCTACCTTTATGCGTTAATCCGATCGAGAGTGACACACTTTTCTCTTGGTATTTCATTTAACTATTTAGTATTTCATTTAGAGATCGTAGCGCTTCACCATCTCTGATTTACATCCTAGACGTAAAGTTCTGTGCGGTAGGATGTTATAATATGAACCTTTATGTTAGTGGCTGGGAAATTGGTGCGTGTAGACACACTCTCACTAATGAAACTGATTTTTATTATATTTAGACTAACTTAATTTGACTTAATTACCAAAAAAGTTTAAATGTATAGCAAGACCATTGTAATAATATAGATTATTTTTTAGGGTTATATGTGTAAAAAAAATTTAAAATTTGTCAAAAAAAAAATTTTGACACTATTTTAACTATGAAAATATGTTAATAAAAGTTTTGTCAAAAATAGTATTTTTAACATATAAGTAATTGTGAAAAAAGTTTAAATCTTATTTTGATAAATATTGGCTGTCAAAAATAATTTGTTAGAAAAATTTGAGAATATATTTTCTGTGAATCTGTGATACTTATTAACCATCAGAAATACTATTTATTTTGACACTTATTGACCATAAAATATTCTCAACAAATATTTTTAACAAAGAATGAGATGAGATCTTGAAATTGAAGAATAAATTGAGATTTTGAAGATAAAGAATGAGTAGTATGATCTAAAATTGAGAGCAGTGTGATGTCAAAATTGACAAAGCCCAGAGAAGAAGAGAAATAGTGGAGTAAATTGAAAACAAATGAGTGTCAAAATTGAGAAATAATTTTCTACGATCAAATTATTCATCAGAAAAACATAGAGAATTTGACATTTGTGATATTTATCAAAAATATATATTAATTTTGACATTTAATTATGGTGTTAAAAAATAAAGTGTTAAAATAGTCCTCTTTTCTTATAATGGCGACTTAACAAAAAATATAGCTAATAAAAAAGCACAACCCTTTCTAATTACGGGTCTTCATTCGTGCAAGAACATTGTCACTGCACTTTTTTTCTTAATTTAGTCACAATTTTTTTCCGTGACTAAAATTCGCTTCTTATAGTTCCCCAAGATATTTGGCAAGATCAATAGTGGCCTAAATATCAAGCTTACGATGTATATACGTGATTTACTCTAACAATCATACATAACTCATAATAAGTGATTGTACAATATTCAATGGTCAAATTGATAAAAATTAACTAATATCTTGTTGTCGTAATAAGTATATAACAGGATAATCGTATATGGGCACATGGAAGCAATAGGCAATAAAATCAAGAAACATTATAGCATCAAAAGATGCCTTCGTTGAATATCGAGCAAACAAGATATGACACAACTAAGGCACACGAACCATATTGAGCAATGGTTACGTCTTACGTTGGCTATTTTGCCATTTTTTAGGACCAAACTCGATCTTGCTCATTCAGCCATATGATGAATTAAAAAGAAAAGATTGTCTGCCATTACCACAAAATTCACCCACCCAAGATATGCCAATGCTGCCACATCAATGCTTGAGACTTGTAGCGCATTTGAAAGACACATAAATTACAAGATCTAGCCTAGTTGGCTGATTAATTAAGTTCTTAAGTATTTATTTAGAGATTTTAATTCTCAAAGTGTGTAAGATAAAAATTGAAAGTAAGTGGTCACTCTAACTCAACTCCAAAATATTAGTTGAAGTGAGAATTTTTTTAAGGTTATCAATATCTTTATTGCCGAATGTTGTGGAGCTTTTTTTATTAAGGCGAGTTCTCTGAGATTTTTTATTTAGTTGTCGAAATGACCTAAATTTGTCTCATCTATAGTATTGGAGAAATTGTCAATATGGGTCTCATTATTTTATGTTATGATTTTAGAATAATTGGGTAGAAACTGGAACATTTTCAGCACTATAAACAACACTTTTTATTAATAAACCTACAGAAGTTAGAGCATGATACTAGATTAGATTATAAATTCTGAATCTTAAACCCTAAGTACTAAGTTCTAAAAAAGTTCGTTAGTGTTGATTTAAATATAAGTTAATGTAAAAAGGAGTATTGACCATTTAAAACACTTGTACGTTGAAACGCAAGGCTTAGGCAGAAATGTTAAATGCTAAATCATCCCTGCTTTTAATTTCATGGAACCTTTAATTTTCTTTCATAATTTAGGAATATATCAGAGGCAAATAGAATGATTCCATTCTGTCTTTCAATCTCCGTTGCCTCTGCCACTCGACACGCCAACGGAATGATTCCATGCATGTTAGGCATAATGCACATGGTTGTCACCATAATGCTCCCAATACGGATCATTATCAATCATATATAAATATAATTAATAATAATTAAAAGTTACTTATTTAAATAATTTACTTAATTTCTCTCAAATTAGTGATGTTTTGTCTCTCAATCTTAATTAATGAAATGGGTATGTCTCATATAATCGTAGACTGATTTTAGCTAATCATATGGGTTAATTCCATATTCGGACTTCAAGGTCAATTTTATATTACTCTCTCTTGTGATTCTCAATATGAATTTTAAACAAAAAGTGAACAAATCAAGGTAAACATTAAACACAAAATAAATATTTTAAGAATAGTATAAAAAAGATTGAAGAACAAGATGTTATGCAAGTACAAAAAATCAGCCACCAAATTAATTAATATGTATTTCTTTATAAATTTTACTATTACACTAGATGTGATTACCGATGGAGCCTCCAACGACCATTTTGGTGGCAAAGGTTATTGATGGCCAGGCCGTCGATGAACTTTAAAGACACCCGTAAATTTAGTGGATTTTTATTTTGATTTTTGAAGATTTATTTTACTGACGACTCAGTGGTCATTAATCATCAAAACGTTTTGGCACAAGCTTAATGTCATTGGGCGCGAGAAAATATTGCCGACAATTATTATTATCGGCAATTTAACCGTCGGTAAATATACGTGTGACATTAATGAAATAAATGGGTGAAACTTTTTAATGTTCTCGTCTATTTCTATATTACTGAAGACTAAGTTGTTGGTAAATTGAATAAATGAGATGTTCGAGATCAAAAAGACTAAGAGTTATAAGAAGAATTACATTATCGGGCTATCAAGATCAAAGAGATCAAAAATTCGTCTCACGTATGATTACATCGATTTAAAGAACAAGGAATTTAAATTTCCAGAAGTTACTTGGAGTGCGTGTAACCATGAGACATTCAAAATTTAGACCACATCTAATTAACCAGGTTGGATTTTCGAAAGTTATTTAAGGTGCAAGCATTTAAGTGGAAAGAGCTATATTGTTGGATTATATTAGAATTATATTTGAATTTATTTAATTAAAATTAAATTTAATTTGTTATTAAGAGTTGTTAAAATATTCGATTTGGTTTTGATTTGTTTAATAGTATGTTAAGCATTTAAAATTTAAAACAAATTTGACATATTTTATGAAGATCAAATCTGATTTAAATTAATTAGCAAATCTTAGAAGTTTAAAATTTAAATCAAATTTGATATAATCTAATAACATCAAATCTAATTTAAATTAGTTAGGATCAAGTCTAGAATTATGTCTTTAGTTTAATTTTAGATTTTATAGCTTTATTCTAGGAAGATTTGGCCCAATTTTAGGCTAATCAATTAGAGGTCTATATAAACAAATTTGTAAGACATACATTTTATGAATTTTTTATTAATAAATTTTATGGGTGCTATTATGTCTAAATTTTTATGTGCATTCTAGTGATGTGAGTGATTTACTTTACTTGTTATATTAAGAAATTGAATTATCCAACCTAATGCAAGCTAGTTCTTTCAATTTCATCTCTTTAATTTAGGTTGTCAAGGACATATTTTTTGAAGGTCTTATAGAAAAAACTCTTTTGGTGACCTAGGTTGTTAAGAACAAGTTTCTTATAAGTCTAGTAAGAAAACAACTATCTCAGCTATTATTTTATCTTAATATTTTCATTTCTACTGTATTCTTTTATTCTAATAGTTTAGTATCAGTTATAGGTTGTAGTTAAATTCTTATTTATCTATATATTCTAGGGTCTTCGTCTAATTTTACTGTTTTATCTTTTAACTTTTGTAATTTTTTTAGAGTCATATGCAGAAAAAATTCAAAAATTCAATAAAAGGAATAAAGCACAAAAAAATGGACATTTTTTTTTAAAAAAAGAAGAAAAAGCACAAAAAATAGAGAATTTCAAAAAAAAAAAAAAAAGAATCGGAGTGTTCTTGAAAAATGCAATACAAAAAAAGAAGAGGAGAATGTCATACGATTAACAAGATTGTTGATTTCAATTTTCAAGTATCTAAATATTTCATTACATATTACTTTAGAGTATTAATTAAGATTGAAATTATTCTAGTGTCTCTAAAACTCTAGAAAATTACTCCTTCAAAAGTTTTTTGGACATTTATCACAAAAAATATAACTTGACACTCAGAGATTGAAGGTTACAAAGCCAAAAGATGAAAACTCATCCCCACGTTAAAAATCCTGACTCAACCCTTTGAAGCCAAACCACATTCATACTTAGATACATAAAGTTCTGATTTATTTTATTTAAAATTTTATAAAATATTTTAGAGAATATTATTATTTAAAAAATAATACGAAAATTTGTGGTAGAAGTAAAGGAATAATCTTTGAATAATTCTTTAATGAAAAATTTTCATGAGTCAACAAATCTAAATTAGAAAAACCCATCATTCAATTCTCCAAACAATTGGTTTAGATTGGAGAAAGTTTTATTTTGATAGATTGCAATTAAAATAAAAAAATTCATTATGCAATTGTTTTAAGAAAAAATAATTTCTTTATTTTAATCTCAATATTTTTATGATTGAGTTACTATTTCAAGCATAGTTAATTTAATAAATATTGATTCTGATAACTTGAATTTATTTTGATATGTCTTTGTCGAAATCTCAAAAACTCGGAAGCTCGAGCATACAAACTACGAGGTACCCTGATGGTAAGATTATGGTCGGTCTAGAATTTTCATCAATAGAAAATCAATGTCATTGTCATAGTATAGTCCTAGACCGATGTGTAACCCTATCGATCAAATTTTGATTTGGTTGTCACAAAGTCAACCCCAATAAAAAGTAACCGAGAGTATTGGTCTCGGGTCGTCCTCAAGAGAATGGACAAACATGTGCATCAATAATGGTTAGAAATTCATGGTTGAGAGTCATAAACAAGAATTTAAACTACTAAAACTTAACATGCAAGAAATTTAAAGTGCAAGAAACTAAATCAAAGCAATTAAAGCGAGGTATGAGTAAATGCAATCTAACAAGATAACATATAAAGCTACTTCTATTCTAAGACTAAGTGAACAACTAAACTAACTATAATAAGAATAAAGCAATTGGGATTTTTAGGTTTCAAATATGAATTATGAAAAGGAACTATTGGCTAGGCATAGGAATTAGGATCCCCATCCTTTTCTAATAACCATATTTTGACAATTATGAGGAACCAAGCTCATTAAGTCTACTTCTAGAAGTGAAGTATGTCAAATGGCTTGGTCAATTTCAACTCATAAGTCCTAATCTACCTACTAATTGGCTTAGTAGTGGGTTAGTGTCAATGGGTATCAATTTGACTACTAAGGGTTCTCAAATCACCAATTCAATTAGACCTAATGACTCAAGATCACCGAATTCCCTTAGCCTAGGCCAAGAGTAAAGAAAACTACTCCATAACCAAAGAAAATATTTCATCAAACACATAGTATGCACTAACTAAAGACATGTTTAAATTGCAAAATTAATTGGAACTCACAAGTACCCACTAACAACTATCAATAGAAAACAACTCAAATAACACTATCAATCATAGAAAACATCAATGCACTAATGAAAATTCAAAATCAACAAAGTTCACAAGATGAGAAGAAAAGGGAAAAATGACAAGAAAACACAAATCTAACACAAGATCTAAACAAAATTATAACTAGAGAACTCAAATTAAGTAATTGAAACTAGAATTAACAAGATCCAATTCAGAAATTCAACAAAGGAAGATAAAAAAAAACTAAATATAGAGAGAAGTAAGAGTTTCTCTCTCTAGAGAATAAGAACCTAAAACTAGCTAAAATTATGTGTATTGTGCGCAAAATAAGTCGATCCCTCTTTCCCCCTTGGTTCCTTGGGTCTTTTCCATGCAGAATTGAGCTCAGATTGGACCTGGAGCCTCTTAGAAATCGCCAGTCACGATTTTATTAATGATGTCACGTGTTGGGCTTCACGCGTACACGTCGGCCACGCATGTGTGTCATATGAACTCCTTAGGCCACGCGTACGCGTCGGTCATGCATACGCATCGGTGGGAATTCGCACCACCACGCGAGTGCGCCAGCTTTTGCGCGCCAATCCTCGCTACATGCGTCCACGCGTGCGCGTTAGCCACGCGTGCGCATCACCACCAATTCTCCAAAGCTTCATTCTTCATGTCCCTCCCACTTCTACATTCTTCCTTTCCAACTTCTAGGCCATTCTTTCCCTATAGATCCTAAATGCACTTAATAAACACATCACGACATCGAATGATAACAGAAGAGGATTAAAAATTGGCATTTTTAGGGTTAAAGAAGCATGTTTTAAACCATGAAGCAAAATTAGGAAGGAACACAAAACCATGGAATTTATATGAATAAGTGTGAAAAATATTGATAAAACTCCCCAAATTCTACACAAGATAAACCACAAAATTGGGGTTTATCAAATCCACCACGGAAAGTCCATTAAACCAAAAAATAAAAAAATTCAAGAAAAAATAATTTTGACATTCAAAGAATAAAATGTCAACTTTTGATACTAGAATCACAATATGCAAACTTCGATTAAAAAATCTAACTCCCAATGCAAACTCAAAATTCTAGGTGGTAACTATGATTAATATAAGTTATGGTTAGAGTTCAAACTTATAAGAAAAGTAAGCAAAATAAAAATCTCCATCTTAAAAGATGAGACGCTTGGGTTGAGATGTAAAACTCATAAATCTTTCTTGAAAGAAAGACATACCGAGTTTGGAGATCTGTTCTGGAATATTTCTACAAGTCCAATACTAAGGAACCGGTTTGATGATTAAGTATTCTCTTGGATTCCAAAGAATATGTTACAAAAAGGACACTAACTCCTCATAACTCATTCTAATGCCTAATAACTTAATTTTATGAGGTTAATTATCACATTATAACCATCATTCTACTATTAAAAGAGAATATTATAATATTGACTATATATAGCCTAAGAGCATTATATGAAAGGAGATCACAAAAGGCATCAAGCATCTTATGGTGAGAGTAGTTCATGGAATGCACAATCCGCATAAGAGAAGTTTGTATCATCACAACCTCACAATATATACACTATTCTAAATATATACATGCACTATGGTATGATCTTTAACTTAGTGTCTCTCGCGACCCATGCTAACTTGAGCATCGGAGTCCTTGCAAGTACACCCCCCACCATTAGGAATGACAAATTCGGGACATTGAAAATCCAGAATAAGAGGATAGTGGTAACATCGTTTCTCCAATCTATTGATGCGGATTTTTGAATACCCACAAATTAGCCAGCAAGTGCACCGGGTCGTATCAAGTAATACCTCAGGTGAGTGAGGGTTGATCCTATGAGAATTGATGGACTGAGTAACAACTGTCGAATGATTTACTTAGTCAAGCAAGCAGAAAGTTGTGTTTTGAGAGTTGTAAAACAAGTTAAATAGTAAATTTAGAGAATTGAAAAGCAAATAATAAAAGTGGTGTGAAAGAGAAAATAGTTAAGACTTCAGAGTTGTTTGTTCATTTGGATTAAGTTTTCTTAGCAACTATTTTAATCATGCAAGATTTATTTCACAACAAACTGTAATTGACTAAACCCTAATGTCTTAGTGATTTAGTTTCCTCTAACTCAACTTAACCACTAATGTCTTGGTCACTTAATTTAGATTAGAAGGTGAAGAGTAATTCTAGTTTATGGCCACAGAAACAATAATTAACTAAAGCTAAACGGATTATATGTCATGTATCCAGATTAGTTAAAGTAATTAGCAATTTAGGAGGAATTTGTTTTCAAGTTGTTGTTCAAGCGAGATAGCTCTGCGAGAATCACCAAAACACATGTAGAATAAGGGTTATACTATCGTTCTACCCAGATTCATAAGATGAAGAACGGAAGCAATCCTTGAAACTGAATCAATACATTAATTAAAATAGAAAAGAGATAGTCCCAATCCATAGAAATAAACAGAGCTCCTAACCTTAACCGAGGAGGTTTAGTGGCTCATGACTTACAGAGAAAACAAGGATTCTGAAAAGTGAAACGTGCGGAAGTGAGAAGATCCTCCTAAAGGGTGAATCTTTTTCCTTTTATATCTAACATAATTTGATTTGAAACTAAAATAAAATAATAAATCCTAATCCTAAAAGATTTTGTTTGTAAACAAAAATTACAAAAAAAAAGATAAGATAATAACTAAAAGCTAAATCTACTAAAGATGCTCCTTGAGTGGGGATTCGGTTCAGATTGCCTGGCACTAAATGCCAGGATTGGCATTTAACACCCAAAGGGGGACAGAAACGCTTCTGTCTTTACTGATTGCTGGTGCTAACACCAGCTGGGCGTTTAATGCCCAAGGGGACAGCTTTGAAACTTTTCATTTTTGCTCAAAACTCTGCCAAATTGATTCGAATTTCACCTAAAATAATAAAAGCACCAGAAAAAATTAAAGTAGCATCCAAAGAGGGTTTTAACACTAAAATGTAACTAAACTTACTAAATTCCAACTAAATTTAACTAGAAAATAAGCCTAAAATGGGTATAAGATATTTATGTATCACAACATCAAACTTGAACTGTTGCTTGTTCTCAAGCAACTAAAACAATATAGGACTGAAGAGAGAAAACCCTAAGACTTGAGTCTTCATTTAAGCTCATGTCCAATCACTGGGTAGGGCTACTGACACTATAATTCTGGATAGGTTTGGCATCTCACTATCCTTTGAAGCTCAGAGATATTTACGCCACTTTTAGAACTAAAAACCGGATGGTATTTTGGATTCTCTTTTTCTTAAAGCTCTGATTAATCCTTGAACACAGCTTTTTCTTTTCTTTTCCCTTGGTGCTTTGTACCTTGAGTTTAGTCGTGACTCTTAGTGCTTTGTCTTCAAGCTTAACTTGATAAAACAACACCACAAGCACTTAAGTGGGGAACTCTTTTTGAGTTCTAATCTTTCTTTTAATTTTTCCCAGACAGTGGTGCTCATAGCCTTTGGCATACTCTGTAATTGCAATTGATCTTGACTCTTAGTGCTCTGTCTCAAAGATTACTTGACACATTCACACCACAAACATATAGTTAGGAAAACAACTCATTTGAGCTTTTAATCATTTTAGACCTTCCTAACCGTTGATGCTCAGAGTCTTGGACCTTGCTTATTATTTATATTTTCTTTTTGCTGTTTATTTTGCTTCAAGGATCAATTTCTAACTTACTTTAGAGAATCCATAATACTTTACTAAGAGCTATAGCTCATGTCACCACATCAAAGTAATCAGAATCTCATAATATATAACTCAAGTCTCATACATTTTACTACTTCTTTTCTTTTTCTTTTGATTTTTCAAGCTTAGTAAGCAATACATGAGACAATTTTTCAAAATAAATATAAAATAGCAAAATAAATAACTAAACTCGAAATAATAAAATACTACTACTGATCATGCAAAAGCTTTCAAACAGAAAATAAGAAATAAGATAAAGCACTAAAAAATAGAAAATAAGATAAGCAAAAAATAAAGAAGCTCAACCACCTCAGTCATGGTGGCTGCTGCTCCCTTCCGAGAATCCTCTCTGGTGCTTCAGCTCATCCAAGTTGTGCCTCTACCTCAGCTACTCCTCCACTAGCTGATGGAGGAGGGTTGAGTAGTCCTGGTGCTCAATCCTTAGCTGATCCACAGAAGATGTCATCTCCTCAATGGATGTGGTCAACTAGTCCAGTAGTCACGGGGAGGAAAATAAACTTCTGAGGCATCTCCGGAAGCTCCTGTGGTGGTGCATGTCCAAGCTCCCGAACATACACCATACCCCCTCCGAGTGATAGTCTATCTACCTCAATAGGGGTATCTCCATCAATGCAAATTTGGGCTGCCTCACACAGGCGGAAGATGAGGTGAGGACAGGCCAATCTGGCTGAGGTGGAAGCCTTTGCCGCTATGCAGTAAAACTCCTGTGGGATCACCTGATGTACCTCCACCTCATTACTGAGTATGATGTAGTGTATCATCATAGCTCCATCAATGATTACCTCTGACCGGTTGCTTGTGGGCATGATGGAGCACTGAATAAACTTCAACCATCCTCTAGTAACCTGCTTTAGGTCATGCCTACCCAGCTGGAATGGCTGACCTTTGGCATCCCTCCTTCACTGTTCTCTGAGAAGGCATATGTCTGTGAGAATCTGGTCCATCCTCTGGTCAGTGTTGACCCTCTGAGTGTAGGAATGAGGGTCTTCTCTTGATGGTGGTAGTTGTAGTGCTTCCCTCACACTCTCAAGACTGAACTCTATAATCACTCCTCAGACCATGGTGCGCCAGATCTTCGAGTCTAGGTTTACGCTGTGTGCATGCTTGTAAATCACCCAAGCATTGGTGAAAAACTCCCTGACCATCAGCACTCCTACAATGTCACAAGGTTGTTCAGAACTTTCCAACCCCATCTCAGAATCTGTTTCTGGATCTCCGGGTACTCCTCTAGTTGAAGATCAAAGTAGACTTTATGGATCACTTTCTTTTTGTTCATCACTTCGTGAAAGTGGTCCTCATGGGTCTTAGAGAAGAACTGGGTGAAGTCATAAGGTCGAATGCAGGGGCCTTTTCTTTTCTCTTCCTTGAAGAGGATTCTCCAATTTTTGGTGCCATATGGATGGCGAAAATAAAGAAAAACGGACCACCCAACACCAAAATTAAAGTTTTGCTCGTTCCTGAGCAAAGAAAAGTAGAGATAATGATGAAAATAGGTGAGGGACAAGGAAAATAAAATGATGAAAGAAGAAAAATGTATGGAGGGGTGGTGGGTTACGGCTATGAGGGTCAATGAAGGGGAGGAAAGGGAAGGAAAATGAAGAGAATGGGAATTGGAAGTAAGAAGAAGAAAATGTAGAAGAAGTGGATAATAGTGTGTTGAAAGTGAAAGGTAAAGTTGTATTTATAGAGAGTGTGGGAGGGGGGAGGTTCGGTTAGGGTGGGTAAGGGTGGGAGGAAAATGAATTTGAATTTGAGTAATGGTAGTAGTTATAGGTGGATATGGGGAAGGTAAATGTGGAGAGATTGATGAGATTTGATTGATGAGATTTGATTGAGTGATAGATATGTGGATAGATGTATGGAAAAGTGGGGGATGTATGTGGATGGAAGAATAGTTAGGGGGATGATAAGGTGTTGGGTTGGGGTGGTCAAGTGGAAGGGGTGGTATTTTAATCGTTGGAAACGGTTAAAAGCTTGCTTCAAAATTCAAATATGGCATTCTTAGCGCTAAACACTGATAAACCCCAATTTTGTGGTTTATCTTGTGCTTATTTTGGGGGATTTTATCACCTTTTCTCACATTTATTCAATGAATTAGCATGGTTTTGTAATTCTCCCTTAATTTGTGCTTAAGTGTAAAGACATGCTTTTTAGGCCTTTAATTGGTAATTTTAATTCACCTTTGATTCCACTAGATGCCTTGATTTGTTTGTTGAGTGATTTCAGGTTGAAAAGGCTAGGAATGGGTAAAAGGAGTGAAGAGAAAAGCATGCAAAGTGGAGAATTCAATGAAAAACAAGGATTTGGAGTGCACGCGCCGACGCGCACGCGTGACAAATGCGTACGCGCAGATATGATGTCGCATGGCGACGTGCACGCGTGACATGATGCGTACGTGTGGATGGAAAAATGCCAAGCGACGCGTAATAAACCCCATTTTTAGGGTTTATCTTGTGTTGAATTTAGAGAGTTTTGTCAACTTTTCTCCCATTTATTCACTAAAATAGTATGGTTTTGTAAATTCTCCTTTAATTGTGCTTAAGAGTGAAAACATGCTTTTTGGGTCTTAAAATAGCTAAATTTAATTCACCTTGATTCTATTAGATGCCTTGATATGTTTGTTAAGTGATTTCAGGTTTAGGAGGCAAAGATTGGAATTAAGGGAATGAAGAAAAAGCATGTAAAAATGGAGAACTCATGAAGAAATGAAGGAATCACAAATCTGTCAATCCTGACCTCTTCACACTTAATCAATCATAACTTGAGCTACAGAGGTCCAAATGAGGTGGTTTTAGTTGCGTTGGAAAGCTAACATCCGGAGCTTCAAAATGATATAAGATTTTCTATAGTTTCTTGGCGTTTAAGGATGCGTACGCATGGGAAGCTGCACGTGACTCACTAAAGGCAACTCGTGGCCAGCGATTTCTGAAGCATTCCGGGCCCAATCCAACTCATTTTTGATGCTATTTAACCCAAGGATTGAAAATGGATGAACCATCTAGTTAGTTAATTAGTTTTTGTTTAGTTTTCATGAGGCTTTAGTTAGTTTCTAGAAAGATAAGCTCTCTCTTCTCTCTAAAATTAGGGTTCTTAGTTTTAGATCTAGATCTCTCTCTTCTCTTGCTTCAATTTTCCTTTTCCTCTTTAATTCTTCTCTTGTAGTTGTAGCATTCTACTTCTCTTGTAGTTTCTTTGTATTGTTAATTGTAGTTTATGAATTTTTTTGTAGATCTTCATTTCTTCTCAATGCAATTGGTAAGTTCTTTGTTGTTTCATAATTATTTTGCCCTTTCTATTGTTAATCTCTTACTTTTGTAGTTGTAGATTCCTTTAATTCTTGCAATTAATAATGTTTGCCTTTATTGCCTTCTATGTGTTTGTTGAAATGTTTCTTCTAGTTATGAGGTAGGTTTTGTTCCTCTTTGCTTTGGTTGAGTAATTAGTGACTCTTGAGTTGTCAAACTCCTTTGTTGATTGATAATTAGAAGTTGCTAATTGACTTGAAGGCCACTAAAGCTAGCCTTTCATTATGAGTTGGCTAGGAATTTGGGACTTAAGTTAATTCATCCACTTGACTTTCCTCCATGGTTAGAGGTTAACTAAGTGGGAGCAATGAACAATTCTCATCACAATTGATAAGGATAACTAGGATAGGACTGCTAGTTCTCATACCTTGCCAAGAGCTTTCTTACTTGCTAGTTTATTTCTTTTGCAATTTGCTTTTCTTGTTTCTTATCTCAAAAAACCCCAAACATACTTCATAACCAATAGCAAGAACACTTTATTGCAATTCCTAGGGAGAACAACTCGAGGTTTGAATACTTCGGTTATTTTTATAGGGGTTTGTTTTAGTGATAACCAAATTTTTGTATGAAAGGATTATTGTTGGTTTAGAAATTATACTTGCAACGAGATTTCATTTGTGACATTCTATACCATCAATTTTCCACTCATCAACTCGTATGCGTGACCTAAGCGTATGCGTCACTGCTCACACGTGACCTCATTAAAGTGAAAATACTTGGGGTAATTTCTGAGCTGCCCAGGCCCAAATCCAACTTGTTTCTAAGAGTATTTCATGTAGGATTCAAGCTTGGGCAAAGGGGGGAGCACTTAGTTGTAGAATTGGCATCATTTAGGTTAGTTTCTAGAGAGAGAAGCTCACCTTTCCCTCTAGAATTAGGGCTCTTAATTAGGGTTATTCCATCTTAGATCTACGCATAATTTTTTGTTCTTATCTTGTTTTCTTTATGATTTCTTGTTCTTATACCTTTGTTCTTCTTAGTTCTCTTGTTAATTTTCCTTTTCATGCCTCTTTTATATTGATGCCTCTTATTGGATTGGGACTTTTTTTAATGTAATTTACGTTTTCATGTTGTTGATGTTTAATTGAGTTGTTGTTATTGTTAATTCCTTGCAATTGGTAGTTGTAGATTTTACTATTCTTGCACATTTACCATGCTTTCATTTTATGCCTTCCAAGTGTTTGACAAAATGCTTGGTTGGGCTTTAAAGTAGATCTTTGAGCATTTTTGGCTTGGAAAGAGTAATTAGGTAATCTTGAGTCATCAATACCCAACTCATGTTGGTGATCTAGAGTTGTTAGCTAATATTGTTTCCTTCGACACTAATCTTTTACTAATTTAATTAGTAAGTTGATTAGGACTTTTGGGTTGAGATTAGCTAGTCTTATTAGACTTTCCTCGAGTGTGAAGATAATATTACACCTTCTTCCATCGTCAGGGATGACGTAATAAGATAAATTCTCGTTTATTATTGTGATATGATTAACTAGTCTTGTTTGAAGTTCTCCCTATGTGAAGATAACATGATACCTTCTTCCATTTGTTGGAGTTGACTAAATAAGATGAATTAATCATTGTATGACTAGGATAGAGAGCCTATATTCTCAATCTTTTCCATGAATGTCTCTCTTTATTACTTGCTTTCTTTAATTGCTTGCTTGATTAACTTTTCTTGTCATTTATTTTCTTGCCCATTTACCAAATCAAAACCCCTTTGTACCTTCACAGCCAATAATTGACCACTTCATTGCAATTCCTTGTGAGACGACCCGAGGTTTAAATACTTCTGTTAAATTTTCATTAGGGTTTGTATTTGTGACAACCAAATTTATATTGGGAGGATTGTTTGTTGGTTTGGAAGCTATGCTTACAACGAAGTTCTTATTCATATAAGAGGAATTTCTAAACCAACAACAAACTTCTTTCTTCATCAAACACTAGCCTCGGCGTTTAGCTTCAGACTTGGCTTTTTTTTGAAAGACGAGTCACTTGGCGTAGTGCCATAGGAGGTTTGGTGCCATGAAAATGGTTGCTCATTATGGGCGTTAAACTCCCACCTGGCATTGAACATTAGGTCCTTTGGGCTTCTAGAGTGTTAAATGCCCTCCCTGGCATTTAACGCCAGCTCCTTTTTTGCCAATTGTAGCGCTAAACACCCAGTGATAAACCCCAATTTTGTGATTTATCTTATGTTGAATTTAAGAGATTTTATCAACTTATCTCACATTTATTCAATGAAATAGCATAGTTTTGTGAATTTCTCCTAATTTGTGCTTAAGAGTGAAAACATGCTTTTTAGGCCTTAAAATTGCTAATTTTAATTAACTTTAATTCCATTCGATACCTTGATATGTTTGTTAAGTGATTTTAGGTTTAAAAGGCAAAGATTGGGTTGAAGAGATGAAAAAAAAGCATGCAAAAATGGAGAATTCATGAAGAAATGAGAATTTGGTAATCTGCCCAGCGACGCGTGTACGTGGCCCACGCGTGCGCTTGGGAAGGAATTGTCAAGGTGACGCGTACGCATGGGCGTACGCGTGACAAGCGGCATGTGACCTCATTAAAGGCAAAATGCTGGGGGCGATTTCTGAGCTCAAGGAGGCCCAAATCCAACTTATTTCTGATGCTTTTGAACCCAAGAATTGTTAGGGAATGAGGGGAGGGGGAAGTAGTCATAGTATAGTTTTTCATCATGTTTTAGGTTAGAATTCTAGAGAGTAGTTCTCCCTTCTCTCTAGAATTTAGGGTAGTTTAGGTTAAATTTTCTTAGATCCAAGTTTTATTTCTTGTTTTTAGTTCAACTCTCTTTATATTTTATTGTTCTATTGCCATGATCTTCTTAGTTTTTCTTGTTGCTTTCTTTATGTTGCCATTTTTACTTTCATGAACCTTTGTTGGATTTCTATTTTCTTTTTATGCAATTTTATGTTTCCATGTCTTTTTATGTTTATCTTAATTGCCATTGTTGATTTATTGCTCATGTTAGCTATAGCTTTTATTAATTGTGCACTTTTTGATGTTTACTTTTATTGCACTCTAGGTGTTTGATGAAATATTTTCACTAGTTTTAGAGTAGTTTTATATACTCTTGGCCTAGGCTAAGGGAATTGGGTGACCTTGAGTCGTTGGGTCTCATTAAATTGATGATTTGAGAACCCTTAGTGGTCAATTTGATACCCATTAACGCTAGCCTACTACTAAATCAATTAGTAGCTAGGTTGGGACTTATGAGTTGATGTTGATCTAGCCTATTTGACGTACTTCAAGCATAGAAGTAGACTTAATGGGTTGGTCCCTCATAATTGTCAACACATGCTTTGTACACAAGGATGATAATCTCAATTTTCATGCCTTAGCCAAGAGTTTTTTTTCTTTCCTTTATTAGTTAATTGTCATTTACTTTCTTGTTATTTACTTTTCTTGTCAAATACCAAATCAAACCCCCTTGCCCCTTCATAGCCAATAATTGATTACTTCATTGCAATTCCTTGTGAGATGACCCAACGTTTAAATACTTCAGTTTATTTTTATTGTGGTTTGTACTTGTGACAACCATATGAAAACTTTGATTGAGTGTTGTTTATTGGTTGGAAACTATACTAGCAACAGAATTATTTTGTGAAAATTCCTAACCGACGAAAACCCTTTTTCACCCAGCTGGCGTTTAGCGCCAATTCATTTGATTCCATTGTTCCCTAGGGTGTTCTGTTTCTCCTTCAGAGTCTTCTTGTCCCTGTTCTGCATACTTTGCATGACCACAAACATGATTAAACCAAGAAAAACTATGAATAAAAGTAATAAAAAAATGCATGAAAATCAAACTAAAAGAGAAACTAAAGGATACTTATAGTTGGGTTGCCTCCCAACAAGCACTTCTTTACCGTCACTAGCTTGACGATTAGCTCTACTAGGGAAGGGGTGATAATATTGGCTTATCTCTTTACCCCTCACTGTGAACTTCTTTCCTATGCTATCATGGATTAACTCAATGTGCTCATAAGACAGGATCCTGTTCACTGTATGAGGCATAATTGGACTCTTAGTGATTACAACCTTTATTCTGGGTGAGAAATCCTCAGTGGGAATCTTCTTGATCCTCCAACCTCTAGGCACCTTCTTCTTGGGGCCTCTTTCCTTGGTGAATGATGCCATCCCAACACCAAACTTAGGTTTGATGTCAGGGAGAATTTTGTTGGTTCCAACCAAACGAGGCTTGAATAATGAACTCTGCTTTGCATCAGTCAAGTACCCTTGGAGGCTAGGGTTAGTGGGTTCATTTTTCATGCTAGTGGCTCCTTTATCTGAGTGATGTAAAGGTCTAAAAACCTTGAATACCAAGTAATCCTCACGCATCCTCAAAATCAGCTCACCTTTTTTCACATCAATCAAAGCTCTCCTAGTGACCAGAAATGGTCTTCCAAGGATCAGAGAATCATTTGCATCCTCTTTCATGTCAAGGATCACGAAGTCTGAAGGGAGGAAAAACTCTCCAACCTTGACCAAGACATTCTCTACTATTGCATATGCTTGTTTCAAAGACTTGTCTGCCATTCGTAGTGCTATCCTTGTCGGTTGTGCCTCTTAGATTCCGAGCTTCTTCATTACAAACAAGGGCATTATATTGATGCCTGCACTAAGATCACACAGGGCCTTGTCAAAATTGATGTTCCCAACAGTGCATGGAATCTGAAAGCTTCCTGGGTCTGGCATCTTCTTTGGTAAAATACTTTGAATTAATGCACTGCATTCCTCAGTTAAGACCACTCTTTCATCTCCCTTCAGAGCCTTCTTTTCAAAGAGTAAACCCTTCATAAACTCAACATACTAAGGCATATGTCCCAGTACCTCAACAAAAAGAATATTTATCTATAACCTTTTGAAGACTTCCAAGATTTGCGGGAATCGCCCATCCTTGGTCTCCTTTTAGAACTTCTGAGGGTATGATGATTTGGGCTGGGGCTCGGATGCCTTGGGTGAAGTGTGTATTATGGTGTCTTCAGCCTTTTTTATAGCTTCAACAACTTGTGCTTCCTCCTTTGCCACCAGTCACTATGATGGACTTGCATTCTTCCTTTGGATTTACCGCTGTGTCACCATGAAGAGTGTTTGGAGGTCTCTCATGTATTTGCTTGCTCAACTGATCCACTTAGACTTCTAAGTTTCAAATTGAAGCTATGGTCTCCTGCATGAAACTCTGAGTGTTTTTGGAAAGTTCTGCAATTATAAAAGCTAGATCAAAAGTGTTCTGAGGCTGGAAAGTCGCTTGTTGATGCTGAGAGGGTTGGAACTAGCAGTTGTTAAATTTTTTCTGATTGAAATCGCCTTGAGAGTTGTTATTGAAATTCAGATGAGGCTTCTGGGGTTGCTCTCTCCACCCAAATTTTGGGTGATTCCTCCATCCCTAATTAAATGTGTTAGAGTAAGGATCATTACCAGGATTTCTAGAGGAATTCCCATATAGTTAACCTGTTCAGGAGTGGGTTAAGCATAGCCATAAGTCTCCTGTTGGTTGAAACCACTACTCATGTCATAAGATGCATCTTGAGTATTAACAGTCGAGACTTACATCCTACTCAAGTGCTGAGTAATCATGCTGATTTGTTGAGACGTGGCCTTGTTTTACACAAGAATGGCCTCCAAAGTATCTAGCTCCATAACTCCTTTCTTCAGAAGATTCTTCTCAGAGGTGTACAAGTATTGGTTGTTAGCAACCATCTCAATTAACTTATTGGCCTATTCAGGGGTCTTCTTCATGTACAGAGAGCCACCGACAGAATTGTCCAAAGACATTTTGGCCATCTTTGAAAGTCCATCATAGAAGATCTTTAACGTAATCTAGTCTGAGGACATATCAAGAGGGCACTTCCTGATCATTGACTTGAATCTCTCCTAGGCTTCATAGAGGGGCTCACCATCTCTCTGCTTGAAAGTCAGAACATCTGTTCTCAGCTTAATTAGCTTCTAAGGAGTGAAGAACTTGGTTAGAAACTTTTTAACCACCTTGTCCCAAATGTCCAAGCTTTCCTTGGGCTAATTATCAAGCCACTGCTTTGCTCTATCCCTCACAGCAAATGGGAAGAGCATGAGCTTATAAACATCTAGATTCATTCCATTAGTCTTCACAGTATCACAGATCTGTAGAAAATTAGAGATGAACAAATTTGGGTCTTCCTGCGGGAGTCCATAAAACTGACAGTTTTGTTGCACCAGAGTGATCAACTGTGGCTTCAGCTCAAAGTTATTTGCGCCAATTAGGGGCACCACAATACTGTGCCCATAGAAATCAGGAGTGGGGGCAATATATGAGCCAAGCATCTTTATAGGCTGTTTATTACCATTTGGATTCTCAACATTAGTGTTGGGATCCATGGTGAGCTCTTTAGCTTCCTTCTCAAAAGTGTCCTTGAGATTCTCTCCGGCTTTGTAAGCTCTAGCTTGTTGCAAATGTCGCCTCAAGGTCCTCTCTAGTTCAGAATCAAACTCAAGAAGGAATTTTTTGTTCCTGTTCCTTCTCATAAAAAAATAAAAAATAAAAAAAGGTGGGAATCTCTACATCAGAATGTAGAGAATTCCCCGTGAGGTATCCCATGTAAAAGAAATAAAATAAAATAAACTAAATGATTAATACTAAAAATTCAAAATTAAAGAAAAATAGGAACCACTAATTTCGAAACTTAAGAAAAGAAAATTAATCAAGAAAAACAAAATAAAATTACTAAAGGGGCACACCAAACTTAAATTCAAAAATTAAAGAGAAATATTTTAACTAAAATAAAGTTAAGAATTTGAAGAAAAAAATTAAGAACAAAAACAAATAAAACTATAAATTAAAAGCACCAAACTTAATTTCAAAAATTAAGAAAAAGTTTTAAAATAAAGTTAAACTAAATTTTCGAAAATTAAATAAGAAAGAAAAAAAATCAAAAGCTAAAAATGCCTAATCTAAGAAATCAGACGACTGGTAGTTGTCAATCACAATCAATCCCCGGCAACAACACCAAAAACTTGATGCGGATTTTTGAATACCTACAAACTAATCGGCAAGTGCACCAGGTCATATCAAGTAATACCTCAGGTGAGTGAGGGTCGATCCCACGAGGATTGATGGACTGAGCAACAATGGACAAATGATCCACTTAGTTAGGCAAGTAGAAATTTATGTTTTGAGAGTTGTAAAACGTATTAAACAGTAAATTTAGAAAATTAAAAAGCAAATGATAAAAGTGGTATGAAAATATATGAGAGAAAATAGTTAAGACTTCAGAGTTATTTATTCATCCGGATTAAGTTTTCTTACTAACTATTTTAATCATGCAAGAGTCGTTTCACAGCAAACTGTAATTGACTAAACCTTAATGTCTTAGTGATTTAGTCTCCTCTAACCCAACTTAATCGCCAATGTCTTGGTCACTTAATTTAGATTAGAGGGTGAAGAGTAATTCTAGTTTATGGCCACAGAAAACCTAATTACCCAAAGCTAAACGAATTATATGTCACGTATCCAGATTAGTTCAAGTAATTAGCAATTTAGGAGGAATTTGCTTTCAAGTTGTTGTTGAAGCGAGATAGCTCTATCGAGAATCCCAAGAACACATGTAGAATAAGGGTTATACTGTCGTTCTATCCAGATTCACAAGATGAAGAACGAAAGCAATATGTGAAACTGAATCAATAAATTAATTAAAATAGAAAAGCAATAGTCTTAATCCATAGAAATAAATAGAGCTCCTAACCTTAACCGATGAGGTTTACTGGCTCATGACTTACAGAGAAAACAAGGGTTCTGAAAAGTGAAACGTGCGGAAGTGAGAAGATCCTCCTAAAGGGTGAATCTTTTCCCTTTTATATCTAACCTAATTTAATTTGAAACTAAAATAAAATAAGAAATCCTAAACCAAAAAGATTTTGTTTGTAAATAAAAATTATAAAAATAAAAGATAAGATAATAACTAAAAGCTAAATCCACTAAAGATGCTCTTTGAGTGGGACAGCTAAACGCTCTTGTCTTCACTGATTGCTGGTGCTAAACGCTTGCTGGGCGTTTTGCTCCCAAGGGAAAAGCTTTGAAACTTTTCTTTTTTGCTCAATACTCTACCAAATTGATCCAAATTTCACCTGAAATAATAAAAACACCAGAAAAACTCAAAGTAGCATCCAAAGAGGATTTTAACCTAAAATGTAACTAAACTTATTAAATTCCAACTAAATTTAACTAGAAAATAAGCCTAAAATGGGTATAAGATATTCACGTATCACCTACTCTCATTGTAAGAAAACACCTCTATTGCCACACTTTTAAAGCATGGCGAAAAGGTGAAAAAAGTGTGACGATATCTTTTCGCCACGATTTTTGAGCTACCGCCATGCTTTTGAAAGGGTCTGCAAGCTTGGCGGTTGCTCTATCGCCACGCCTTTGGAAACCTATTGCCATGCTTTTTTTGCCACATTTTTTACAAATTTCCACGCTTAAAAGCATGGCCATATGTGAGATATGTTCATGCTTTTAAAGTGTGCCAATAGAGAGAGATATGCCAAGCTTTTAAAGCACGGCAATAGAGGGAGCTATTGCCACGTTTTAAAAGCGTGGCGATAATGAGATATGGCTACGCTTTTAAAGTGTTGCAATAGTCTTATCAAATTAAAAAAAAACCTTTTCTGACTTTACCTTTATTGCTGCACAATATAAATTTTTAGTCATTTTTTATTATCAAACCTATAAATATAGTATGAAATTTTTATTACAAGACAAATCAAACAGTAATTAGTGACAATTATAATTTTTCTATAATTTTTTTATACATTAAAAAACTAATACTCAAATACAAAATAAATCTCGAGTTCAAAACTCTGATTTCTCAACAAGCTTCTCAACCTGAGCATGAAAGCACTAGGATATGGGAGAAAGGGTTAAATTCCAAAACTAAAAACTGAAGAAAAATACAGAAACAATACAACTTAAACCCTAAGTCCTTTGCTGTTCCTCCTTCCTCTAGCCCTCTCATACTTCATTCCCTTAGATTGTACATAAGGCTTGGTATGGTTGTGAGGAACACCAGGAGCAGGACCAAAGTGTTTCACAGCTTCCTTGGAGTTCTTTGGGCCTCTAAGAAGGACCTACATTGATACAACAATATATAAACCAAATTAACCATCTAAAAACTGATCACTTCAATATTTCCAAATCCATCCTATCATAATGCATAGTACCATTATAATTCACAAATGAATCTATGCTTGATTTTATGTGATTCATTCAATCAAACGATATAAATATTGTTTGAACCAGTCCAACTCAAATATCCATTGATAAGTTTATATATAATAGTCATAGACATAATTTGAAACTAGTAAGTGGATTATATATCTAATCTACGCATACTGTGTTCTGTTCGAGAGGTGCCCTAAGTGCAAGTTGATCCAATGTCAAGCATTCACCACCAACCTTCTTTATTCTAGCCCGTGCAGTCTCTATAAACATGAGTGTGGTAACCTTCAATGCAAGAACTTCATACACTCTGATATCATCAGTTACAGTTCTCACTACCACGGCAATTTTACCTTCCTGCATCAATAAAACAAACATCCAATGGAGAGTATAAGTACAAAAAACTTAAAAAAATTCATATGTTACCACTGAGAAAGATAAGAGAGGAAAAAACAAACCTTGGCCTTCATAAAGTTAATCAAGTGACAGAGAAAGCAGGGGCTAGTTAACCTTGCTCATGAACAAGCGCTTCAGTATCACGGCATTGAAAATGCTGCCGATCCTCCTCACAAGGAAGCGGTAAAGCTGATCATGTCACACTAAATTCAAACCGTTTAAATGCATACTTTGATAAACGGTGCACCAAATTGTGATCACACTTTTCACAACTCCGCACAACTAACCAGCAAGTGCACTGGGTCGTCCAAGTAATACCTTACGCGAGTAAGGGTCGATCCCAAGGAGATTGACGGCTTAAAGCAAGCTATGATCATCTTGGAAATCTCAGTCAGGCGGATTCAAATGGTTATGAGGTATTGATGATTAAAAGGCAAATAAAACGGAAGATAACATAGAGATACTTATGTAATTCATTGGTGGGAATTTCAGATAAGTGTTTGGAGATGCTTTGTTGCTTCTGAACCTCTGCTTTCCTATTGTCTTCATCCAATCATGCATCCTCCCTTCCATGGCAAGCTGTATGATCCTCTCAGTAAAAATGGTCCGGCTACGGTTTCTGTACGGCTAATCAATTGTCGAATTTCTCGTCTCAGATGAAAAATACCAGGCACAGCTACCACAGGGCTAATCATCTGTCGGTTCTCACTTGGGTCAGAATAGGATCACTGGATCCTTTTGCACACCGTCATTGCACCCAATAGTAAAAAGTGCTATATATACTAAACTAGTTACTAGGGTTTACAGAAAAATGAGTAACTAAGTGCAGATAGTGCAGAAATCCACTTCCAGGGCCCACTTCGTGTGTGTTTGGGCTGAGTTTTGAAGCTTTCACGTGCATAGGCCATCCTTGGAGTTAAACACTAGCTTGGATGCCAATTTGAGCGTTTAACTCCAG
This sequence comes from Arachis hypogaea, assembly GCF_003086295.3. Lineage (NCBI taxonomy): Eukaryota > Viridiplantae > Streptophyta > Magnoliopsida > Fabales > Fabaceae > Arachis > Arachis hypogaea. The sequence goes on from NC_092038.1 coordinate 51,555,039, forward strand.
TTCTGGTGCCAGTTCCAGCGTTTTACGCCAGAAAATGGTCTTTGGTGGACGTTTAGACGCCAGTTTGGTCCATCAAATCTCGAGAAAAGTATAGACTATTATATATTTTTGGAAATCCCAAGATGTCTACTTTCTAACGCAATTGAGAACGCGCCAATTGGACCTCTGTAGCTCTAGAAAATCCACTTCGAGTGCAGGGAGGTCAGAATCCAACAGCATCTGCAGTCCTTTCTCAGCCTCTGAATCAGAGTTTCGCTCAGGTCCTTCAATTTCAGCCAGAAAATACTTGAAATCACAAAAAACACAAAAACTCATAGTAAAGTCCAGAAATGTGATTTATTCATAAAAACTAATAAAAATATACTAAAAAGTAACTAAAACATACTAAAACTACCTAAAAACAATGCCAAAAAGCGTATAAATTATCCGCTCGTCACAACACCAAACTTAAATTTTTGCTTGTCCCCAAGCAACTAAAAATAAAATAGGATAAAAAGAAGTGAATATACAATAAATTCCAAAACATCAATGAAGCTTAGTTCTAATTAGATGAGCAGGACTAGTAGCTTTTTGCTACTGAACCGTTTTGGTATCTCACTTTATCCTTTGAAGTTCAGAATGATTGGCATCCATAGGAACTCAGAATTCAGATAGTGTTATTGATTCTCCTAGTTCAGTATGTTGATTCTTGAACACAGCTACTTATGAGTCTTGGCCGTGACCCTAAGCATCTTGTTTTCCAGTATTACCACTGGATACATAAATGCCACAGACAAATAACTGGGTGAACCTTTTCAGATTGTGACTCAGCTTTGCTAGAGTCTCTAGTTAGAGGTGTCCAGAGTTCTTAAGCACACTCTTTTGCTTTAGATCATGACTTTAACCACTCAGTCTCAAGCTTTTCACTTGAACCTTTATGACACAAGCACATGGTTAGGGACAGCTTGATTTAGCCGCTTAGGCCAGGATTTTATTCCTTTGGGCCCTCCTATCCACTGATGCTCAAAGCCTTGGATCTTTTTTACCCTTGCCTTTTAGTTTAAAGGGTTACTGGCTTTTTCTGCTTGCTTTTTTTCTTTATTTAATTTTTTGCAAGCTTTGTGTTTTTCACTACTTTTTCTTGCTTCAAGAATCAATTTTATGATTTTTCAGATTATCAATAACATTTCTCTTTTTTCATCATTCTTTCAAGAACCAACAATTTTAACATTTATAAACTTCACTATCAAAAATATGCACTGTTCAAGTATTCATTCAGAAAACAAAAAGTATTGCCACCACATCAAAATAATTAAACTAATTTCAAGATAGAAACATTTTTAAGAAACATTTTTCATTTAAGAAAGGTGAAGGATTCATAGGGCATTCATATCTTTAAGACATAGACACTAGACACTAATGATCATGTAATAAAGACACAAACATAGACAAAACATAGAGCATAAGAACCGAAAAATAGAAAAATAAGAACAAGAAAATTAAAAAACGGGTCCACCTTAGTGATAGCGGCTAGTTCTTCCTCTTGAAGATCCTATGGAGTGCTTAAGCTCCTTAATATCTCTTCCTTGCCTTCGTTGCTCCTCCCTCATGGCTCTTTGGTCCTCTCTGATTTCATGGAGGATGATGGATTGCTCTTGGTGCTCCATTCTTAGTTGCTCCATGTTGGAACTCAAATCTCCTAAAGAGGTGTTGAGTTGCTCCCAATAGTTGTGTGGAGGAAAATGCATCCCTTGAGGCATCTCAGGGATTTCTTAATGAGGGACTTCCTCATGCTCTTGTTGAGGTCCATGAGTGGGCTCTCTTGTTTGTTCCATTCTCTTTTTAGTGAAAGGCTTGTCTTCTTCAATGAGGATGTCTTCCTCTACGACAATTTCAGCTGAATTGCATAGGTGATAGATGAGATGAGGGAAGGCTAACCTTGCCAAAGTGGAAGGCTTGTCAGCCACCTTGTATAGTTCTAGAGGTAAGATCTCATGAACTTCCACTTCCTCTCCAATCATGATATTATGGATCATGATAGCCCGATCCACAGTCACTTTGGACCGGTTGCTAGTAGGAATGATAGAGCATTGGATGAACTCCAACCATCCTCTAGCCAAGGGTTTGAGGTCAAGCCTTCTCAGTTGAACCGGCTTGCCTTTGGAGTCTCTCTTCCATTGGGCTCCTTCCACACAGATGTCCATGAGGACTTGGTCCAACCGTTGATCAAAGTTGACCCTTCTTGTGAAAGGATGAAGATCTTCTTACATCATTGGCAAGTTGAATGCCAACCTCATGGTTTCTAGACTGAAATCCAAGTATTTCCCCCGAACCACTGTGAGCCAATTCTTTGGGTTCGGGTTCACACTTTAACCATGGTTCTTAGTGATCCATGCATTAGCATAGAACTCTTAAACCATTAAGATTCTGACTTGTTGGATGGGGTTGGTGAGAACTTCCCAGTCTCTTCTTTGAATCTCTTGTTGGATCTTCGGATATTCGCTCTTTTTGAGCTTGAAGGGGACCTCGGGGATCACCTTTTTCTTGGCCACAACTTCATAGAAGTGGTCTTGATGGACCTTTGAGATGAATATCTCCATCTCCCATGACTCGGAGGTGGAAGCAATTGCCTTCCCTTTCCTCTTTCTAGAGGTTTCTCCGGTCTTAGGTGCCATTAATGGTTATGGAAAAGCAAAAAGGTGTGAAGAGGAATGAGAGTGAGTTAGGGTAGGTAGGGATCCTGTGGGGTCCACAGATCCTGAGGTGTCAAGGATTTATCATTCCTGTACCTTTCTGGCATTTAAATGCCCTCTGTGTGGAATTTCTGGTGTTTAACGCCCAGTTTGGCAACATTCTGGGCGTTAAACGCCAGAACTGGCAGCCAGACTGGGCGTTAAACGCCCATTCTGCTATCCTTACTGGCGTTTAACACCAATTAGACACCAGACACCCTCTTCTGGCATTAAACGCCAGTCTGTGTGCCATTTCCAGCGTTTAACACCCAGAATACTGCCAGAGTGGGCGTTAAACGCCCATTTTGCTATCCTTACTAGCGTTTAAATGCCAGTAAGCTCGTCCTCTAGGGTGTGCTGTTTTTGATGCTGTTTTTTATTCTGCTTTAATTTTCACAGCTGTATTTGTGACTTCACATGATCATCAACCTAAAGAAAACATAGACTAACACTAGAAAATAAAATGAAAAAGTAATTAATATAGATAAATAAAATTGGGTTGCCTCCCAATAAGTGCTTCTTTAATGTCAATAGCTTGACAGGAAGCTCTTACAAAGCTTCACAGATGCTCAGAGCATGATTGTGGCCTCCCAACATCAAACATAGAGTTTGAGTGTAGGGACTCTACTTGACTCTGTACTGAGAGAAGCTTTTCATGCTTCTTCTCCATGTTTACAGAAGAAGATCCTTGAGTCTTAAACAAAAGGTAGTCCTGATTCAATTAAAGGACTAACTCTCCTCTGTCCACATCAATCACAGCCCTTGTTGTGGCTAGGAAGGATCTTCCAAGGATAATAGATTCATCCTTATCCTTCCCACTGTCTAGGATTATGAAGTCAGCAGGGACGTAAAGGCCTTCAACCTTCACTAAGACATCCTCTACAAATCCATAAACCTGTTTCATTGATTTGTCTGCCATCTCTAGTGAGATTCTTGCATCTTGTACCTCAAAGATCCATAGTTTCTCCATTATAGAGAGTGGCATGAGGTTGATACCTGACCCCAAGTCACACAGAGCCTTTTCAAAGGTCATGGTGCCTATGGTGCAAGCTATTAAGAACTTTTCGGGGTTCGGTTTCTTTTGAAGCAATGTTTGCTGAATCCATGTATTCAGTTTATTGATGAGCAATGGAGGTTCATCCTCCTAAGTTTCATTACCAAATAACTTGGCATTCAGCTTCATGATTGCTCCTAGATACTGAGCAACTTACTCTTCAACAGTGTCTTCATCCTCTTCAGAGGAAGAATATTCATCAGAGCTCATGAATGACAATAGTAAGTTCAGTGGAATTTCTATGGTATCTGTATGAGCCTCAGATTCCTCTAGTTCCTCAATAGGGAACTTATTATTGGTCAGTGGACGTCCCTTGAGGTCTTCCTCACTGGGAATCACTACCTTTTCACTCTCTCCATGTTTGGCCATTTTGGTTATAGTTATGGCCTTGCACTCTCTTTTGGGATTCTCTTCTGTATTGCTTGGGAGAGTACTAGGAGGAGTTTCAGTAACTCTTTTACTCAGCTGACCCACTTGTGCCTCCAAATTTCTGATGGAGGACCTTATTTCATTCATGAAACTAAGAGTGGTTTTAGATAGATCAGAGACTATGTTTGCTAACCCAGAGAGGCTCTGCTCAGAATTCTCTGTCTGTTGCTAAGAAGATGATGGAAAAGGTTTGCTATTGCCAAACCTATTTCTCCCACCATTATTATTATTATTGAAGCCTTGTTGAGGCTTCTGTTGATCCTTTCATGAGAAATTTGGATGATTTCTCCATAAAGGATTATAGGTGTTTCCATAGGATTCTCCCATGTAATTCACCTCTTCCATTGCAGGATTCTCAGGGTCATAAGCTTCTCCTTCAGAGGAGGCTTCTTTAGCACTGTCGGATGTAGCTTACAATCCAGTCAGATTCTAAGAAATCATATTGACTTGCTGAGTCAATATTTTGTTCTGAGCCAATATGGCATTCAGAGTATCAATATCAAGAACTTCTTTTTTCTGAGTCATCCTGTTATTCACAGGATTTCTTTCAGAAGTGTACATGAACTAGTTATTTGCAACCATCTCAATGAGTTTCTGGGCTTCTGCAGGGGTTTTTAAATGGAGGGATCCACTAGCAGAATGGTCCAAGGACATCTTGGACAATTCAGACAGACCATCATAGAATATACATAGGATGCTCCATTCTGGAAGTATGTCAGAAGGACACCTTTTGGTTAATTTCTTGTATCTTTTCCAAGCTTTATAGAGGGATTCACCTTCCTTTTGTATGAAGGTTTGGACTTCCACTCTAAGCTTGCTCATCTTTTGAGGTGGAAAGAATTTGGTTAAGAAAATATTGACCAACTTTTCCCAAGAGTTCATGCTTTCTCTAGGTTGTGAGTCCAACCATGTTCTAGCTCTGTCTCTTACAGCAAAGGGGAAAAGCATAAGTCTGTAGACCTCGGGATCAACCCCATTGGTCTTAACAGTATCATAGATTTGCAAGAATTCAGCTAAGAACTGATGAGGATCTTCCGATGGAAGTCCATGAAACTTGCAATTCTGCTGCATTAGAGAAACTAATTGAGGCTTAAGCTCAAAGTTGTTTGCTCTAATGACAGGAATTGAGATGCTTCTTCCATAGAAGTTGGAAGTTGGTGCAGTATAGTCACCAATCATCTTCCTTGCATCTCTTGCATTGTTGTTGGGTTCGGCTGCCATGTCTACTTCTTATTCAAAATTTTCTGAAAGGTCCTCTCCGGAGTGTTGTGCTTTAGCTTCTCTTAGCTTCTTCTTTAGAGTCCTTTCAGGTTCAGGATCAGCTTCAACAAGAATGTTTTTATCCATGTTTCTGCTCATATGAAAAAGAAGAGAACAAAAGGGAGTAGTGGAATCCTCTATGTCACAGTATAGAGATTTCTTGATGTGTTAAAAGAAAAGAAGAATAGAGGAATGAGGTAGAGAGAGAATAAGAAGAATTCGAACACAGAGGGAGAGAGAGGGTTCAAATTATAAGTAGAAGAGAAGTGTTAGCAAATAAATAGAAAGAGATGAGAGAGAGAGTATTCAAAAACTAAAACTAAAACAATTAGTTAATTAAAAAGATTTTTGAAAAGTGGTTAGTGATTTTCAAAAATTGGAAGTGGAAAAGTGGTTAGGTGGTTTTGAAAAAGATAAGAAATAGTAATTAGTTGAAAAAGATTTGAAAATAATTTTAAAAAGATAAAAAGTTAGAAAAAAGATTTTGAAATCAAAATTTAAAAAGATATGATTGAAAAAGATTTGATTTTAAAAAGATATGATTGAAAAAATATGATTGAAAAAGATTTGATTTTTAAAATTGATGACTTGACTAATAAGAAATTAAAAGATATGATTCTAAAATTCAAAGGTTGAACCTTTCTTAACAAGAAAGTAACAAACTTGCAATTTTTTGAATCAAAACATTAATTGTTAGCAAGGATTTTTGAAAATGTTGAAAGATAAGATTTTAAAATTATGATTTAAAACATGAAAATTTGAAAAAATTTGAATTGGAAATGAAATTACCTCCCTTGTGTCATCCTGGCGTTAAACGCCCAGAATGCTATCCATTCTGGCGTTTAACGCCCATTTGGCTGCCTCTTTGGGCGTTTAACGCCCTGGCTGGCGTTAAACGCCAGAAATCCTTCTTTACTGCGCGTTTTTCTAAATGCCCAGAATGCTGCCAGTTTTGGCGTTAAATGCCCAGAACGCTATCCATTCTGGCGTTTAACAACCAGAATGTTACCTTGACTGGTGTTAAACGCCCAGAATGATAGCCATTCTGGCGTTTAACGCCCAAATTGCCTCTTTACTATCGTTTTAACTCCAGTGAGCTCTTTTTCTCTGTGATTCTTCTGCCTTATGTTCTGAACATTCATTTCTCTGTATTATTTACTTGAGAATATATATATATATATATATATATATATTATATATATATATATATATATATATATATATATATATATTTGATTTTTGAATTTTTAATGAAAAGCGAGAAAAACAACAAAATGAAATAAAACATAAAAATGCAAGATCAAAATAAGTAATGCATGCAAGGACACTTTGAATGTCAAGATGAACACCAAGAACACTTTGAAGATCATGATGAATATCAAGGACATATCTTTGAAAATTTTTAAGAAAAGAAAGACATGCAAGGCGCCAAACTTAGAAATTTTGAATGTTCAAACACTATGATTTTGAAAATAAATATGAAAAACAACATAAAACACAAAACAGGAAAATCATAAGATTAGACAAAGGAAATCATAAAGAACCACTCAAAGATCACAGAAGAACACAATGCATGAATTTTTTTCCGAAAACTTAGGAAAATTAAAAACATGCAATTGACACCAAACTTAGGATTTGACACTAGACTCAAAAGAGAAACACAAAATATTTTTTTGGTTTTTATGATTTTTATAAATTTTTTTTTGTATTTTTCGAAAATAAAAATAAAAAGCTTAAACATAAAATAAAATTACCCAATCTAAGCAACAAGATAAACCGTCAGTTGTCCAAACTCGAACAATCCCCAGCAACGATGCCAAACACTTGGTGCACGAAATTGTGATCACACTTTTCACAACTATGCACAACTAACCAGCAAGTGCACTGGGTCGTCCAATGACTACGTTGAACATCATGTAGACCGCCTGTGGTTGTCAGGCACATGGATCTTGGCTAAGCGAGTAATGAAGATTGTGGGTGATTGGGTCACCCCCTTCATTCTGACTTAACTGAATTAAGTACGAGAGTATATCATAGAGAATAAGTAGGCGTGAATTGAAAGAGAAATAATAATACTTGCATTAGTTCATGAAGAACATCAGAGCTCCTCACCTTAATCTATGAGGTGTAGAAACTCCACCGTAGAAAATACATAAGAGAAGAAGGTCTAGGCATGGCCGAATGGCCAGCCTCCCAAGTGGCATGTTAAATGAAAAAAAGGTTCAAAGACCTCTAATACAATAGTAAAAAGTGCTATATATACTAAACTAGTTACTAGGGTTTACAGAAAAATGTGTAACTAAGTGCAGATAGTGCAGAAATCCACTTTCAGGGCCCACTTGGTGTGTGTTTGGGCTGAGTTTTGAAGCTTTCACATGCATAGGTTATCCTTGGAGTTAAATGCTAGCTTGGATGCCAGTTTGAGCGTTTAACTCTAGTTCTGGTGCCAGTTTCGTTGTTTTACGCCAGAAAAGGGTCTTTGGTAGGCGTTTAGACGCAAGTTTTGGCCATCAAATCTCGGACAAAGTATTGACTATTATACATTGCTGGAAAGCCCAGGATGTCTACTTTCGAAGGCAATTAAGAGCGCGCCAATTAGGTTTCTATAGCTCAAGAAAATCCACTTCGAGTGCAGGGAGGTCAGAATCCAACAGCATCTGCAGTCCTTTCTTAGCCTCTGAATCAGATTTTTGCTCAAGTCCTTCAATTTCAGCCAGAAAATACCTAAAATCACAAAAAAATACACAAACTCATATTAAAGTCCAGAAATATGATTTTTGCATAAAAAATAATAAAAATATACTAAAGAGTATCTAAAACATAATAAAAAAACTACCTAAAAACAATGCCAAAAAGCGTATAAATTATCCGCTCATCAATAAACAACAAATAAATCTCTAAAATAGATCAAAGTTTGCACAATTTATAGTTAAAGAGTTCCCTCGGTATAATGAAAGGAATAATCAAATGTTATCTATCATTAGCATGGTAAAGTATATCAGCATCATTGGGAACCTTGCAAATTACATGCACTAAAGTATTACTAAAAAGCATAAAATATAACGTTATTAATCAGAACATTATTAATCAGAATTTGTTACATATTAGAGCATGTGTTTGTTTCAGATCCTGATCTGCAATCCAGAAATTAATGACTAGTAATGAGCTAAAATGGACACTAGAAATTATGCATAGCAAATATAAGAACTCCCTAGGTGCAGTATAATAAACATCCACATGATTAAATCGTTCCAAAGAAGAAAAAAATTTAACTATATGATGAAATTTATCCAAGCAAGGAACACAAGCAGGGATTTATGGTTTTTAATAATTTTTAAATGATTGGCTCTATTCAAATCAAATACATAGCAGTGCAAATGAAACAGCCCGCTTTCCCCAAAAATGCCTAAGAATTAGCAAGGTTTAAGTATAAATGAACAAAAATCTCTACCTAAAATGCCCACTTGTGGATTTTACAAGCCATGTGTTGAATTGAAAGTGATAGAAGGCCTCCCCTTTCTGCATTTCCAAACACTCCTGCCAAACAACTAAAGGAAGTGATAGAGAGGTAGAAGAGTAAGAAGAAAAGACTATAAAAGAAGCATGACGTGGTTATAAAACCAAGAAAACTATATAGTAGTTATTAAGAGCTTACCCACATATATATAACAGTATTGTAATAAAAGGAAAAAAGAGTTATTCATAGTAAGGAATAGAAACACATACATTGGACAAATATGAGAAATAATTAAGCATTGAAATATTTTAATTAAAATTAGAATAAATCAACAATAATTAAAACATGTTTTAATTATAATAAAAACAAATCAGAACCAAATAAGGATAACAAATCAACAATAATCAGAATAAGTTTTAATTAAAATCAGAATAAATAAAAAACAAACAAGGAAAACAAAGCAACAATAATCAGAACATATTTTAATTAAATTCATAATAGACCAGACCCAAACATGGAGAACAAATCAACATCATATGTAATTAAAATAAAAACATATCAGAATCAAACAAAGAGAACAAATCAACAATAATCAGAAGTTCAGAACAATAAATATACTTTATAAATTATGAAAACAAGTTCTGAAAAAATCTAGCATTATAAATTATAATAACAACGGTTAGACCTTAATCCTACTTTAGAAAAAAAAGTTCATAATCATTACCAGAACCAGTGCCGAGAAGAAAAAGAGTGGTTGAGTAGGGGCTTGTGACCTTCCTCACCAAAAGAGCATCAACGCCGAGGAGAAGAAGATGAGCAGCGCTAAGAAGAAAGGAGCAGGAGTAGAACAGGAGGAGGAGCATCGAGGAGAAGAGGAGTAGCAGTAGAGCAATTACCTTCACACTTTGCGGTCGCTATTGGTGGTAACGTGACTAAGGTTCTCTGGCGAGCAGTGCGACGTAGAGAAGTTGTGCAGCGCGAAAGCAGAGTAGCCAGTTCTGAGAAGTAGTCCAGCAAAAGCAGAGCAGTGCCAATTTTGAGGAAAAACACAGTGAGGCCAGTGACAGTGGCTGATGGGTGTCTAAACGGTGGCCAATGGTGCCTATGCGTGCCCTAATATTGAGAGAGATAGAGGAAACTGTGTGTTGTGATGTGGTCTGTATCATAAAATTATTCAAATTTGGGGTTTATGGCGGGACTAGCGATAGTGGGAGTGCCAACGGAGGCATTGTAAGCACCGGCGATGTTCTTCGTTCTTCAGGGGTTATTAGGGTTTCGCCTTCAGTGCAATGGTTGTTAGTGACGGAGGCATTGTTGGGAGTGAGAGAGTCTCGAAGCGTGTTTAGAGTTATTAGTTTTTTTTAAACCTTTTGGCCACTGATATACCCTAATTTTGTGATTTATCTTGTGCTTAATTTGGGGGGATTTTATCACCTTTTCTCACATTTATTCAATGAAATAACATGGTTTTGTAATCCTCTCTTAATTTGTGCTTAAGTGTAAAAACATGCTTTTTAGGCCTTTAATTGGTAATTTTAATTCAACTTTGATTCCACTAGATGCCTTGATGTGTTTGTTGAGTGATTTCAGGTTGAAAAGGCTAGGAATGGGTCAAAGGAGTGAAGAGAAAAGCATGCAAAGTGGAGAATTCAATGAAAAACAAGGATTTGGAGTGCACACGCCGACACGCACGCGTGACAGACGTGCACACGTGGATATGATGTCGTATGGCGACGCGTACGCGTGACATGATGCGTACGCGTGGATGGAAAAATGCCAAGCGACGCGTCCACGTGACCCACGCGTACACGTTGCTGCTTGCACGTAACCTCATTAAAGTGAAAATGCTAGAGGCAATTTCTGGGATGCCTAGGCCCAAATCCAACTCGTTTCTGAGAGTATTTCAAGCTGAATTCAAGCTTGAGCAAGAGGGAAGCACTTAGTGTAGGATTGGCATCATGTAGGTTAGTTTCTAGAGAGAGAAGCTTCTTCTTCTCTCTAGAATTAGGGTTCTTAGGTTAATTACATCCTATATTTAGGGTTTGATTCTTGTTCTCATTTAGTTTTCTTTATGATTCCTTGATCTTATGCCTTTGATTCTTCTTAGTTCTCTTGTTACTTTTCCTATTATGTCTCTTTTATGTTCATGAATGCTCATATTGGATTTGGATCTCTTTTAATGATATTTGATGCTTGATGCCCTTTTATTGTTAATTTGAGTTGCTATTGTTATTTCCTTGCAATTGGTAGTTGGTAGATTTATTATTCTTGCATTTTTACTATGCTTTCATCTTATGCCTTCCATGTGTTTGACAAAATGCTTGGTTGGATGTTAGAGTATATCTTGAGCATTCTTGGCTTGAAAAAAGTAATTAGGTAATCTTGAGTCATCAACACCCAACTCATGTTGGTGATCTAGAGTTGTTAGCTAATATTGTTTTCATCGACGCTAATCTTTTGCTAATTTAATTAGTAAGTTGATTAGGACTTTTGGGTTGAGATTAGCTAGTCTTATTAGACTTTCCTTGATTATGAAGATAATATTAAACCTTCTTCCATCGTCGGGGATGACGTAATAAGATAAATTCTTGTTTATTATTGTGATATGATTAACTAGTATTTTTTTACGTTCTCCCTGTGTAAAGATAACATGATACCTTCTTCCATTTGTTGGAGTTGACTAAATAAGATGAATTAATCATTGTATGACTAGGATAGAGAGCCTATATTCTCAATCTTTGCCATGAATGTCTCTCTTTATTACTTGCTTTCTTTAATTTCTTGCTTGATTTACTTTTCTTGCTCATTTACCAAATCAAACTCCCTTTGTACCTTCATAGGCAACAATTGACCACTTCATTGCAATTCCTTATGAGACGACCCGAGGTTTAAATACTTCGCTTAAATTTTCTTTGGGGTTTGTACTTGTGACAACTAAATTTTGATTGGGAGGATTGTTTGTTAGTTTGGAAGCTATGCTTACAACGAAATTCTTATTCCTATAAGAGGAATTTCTAGACCACCAAATAAATTTTGCATCAAATGGCGCCATTGCCGGGGAATCGCAATGGTGCTATGTTATTGGCTATTGTATACATTGTGAATAGCTTGATTTTTGGTTTGTTTGTTAGTTTTTGCTAGTTGTAGGATTTTGCTCTCTTTGTTTCTTATTAGTATTTGTTTTTATTTTCTCTTGCTACTATGAATTCTCATCCTTTTGGCTATGAGCATGGTTACAACTATATTGTAGGAAATGGAAGCTTCAATAGGGATGTGCATCAAGGATTTGGGAATCAAAGGTGGGAGGAGCCTCAAACTTATGGACAACCTTATTGGCAACAACCTCCTTCGGCTTCTTATGGGTACAATCTAACTCTTGATGCATATCAATCTAATGTGTGTGATGACCCTCATTGTGGTTGTCAACCACAATCATCATACGCATATGAACCCCCTCCTCAATATAGCCCTCCACCATACTCCCAAGCCTCAAACCACCAACGGCCTCCATATGATCCTAACCCATATCCACCATACCAACTACCATATGAACCATATCTAGAGCCACCATCATTCCAACACCAATACTCCCTAAAACCACAAATTCCACATACACCACCTCAAGACTTGCACCAATATGAACCACCTTCCAACTATAATACCCTTCCCTCAAACAATGAACCCTCTCTTCCACCACCGCCCTCCAATGAAGCCCTCATGCTAAAACAAAGAGATCTTAAATCTTATATCCTAAGGCAACAAGAGGAGACGGAAAAGGAGTTAAGGAGTTAAAAGCCAAGATGGCTATCATGGTAGAAGCCGTTAACAACATAGTCTCATCCTGCCTAAGCTTGCGCGATCAAGGCACTCCCATTGTTGAATGTGGAGAAGCAACCTAGTAGCTTGGTGAGGGAGTGAATTTGGCACTTCAAGGTGAGGAAGAAGAGTTAAAGCAAGAAGTGCAACAGGAGGAAGAGGTATAGATTAATGAACAAGAGGAAGTAGTGATTGGATATTTAGGATATGTTGAGTACATAGAGGAATCTCAAGTTGAAGAGCCTTCTTCCATGAAGTGTGAAATTGGTGCTAAGGAGGATATTGTACAACCTCCGAAGCATATCATGGTTGAAGATTCTGAAAGGGTTGATAAAGAGATGGGTTCAATCATTGATAAGTTTCTATCTACAATTGAATCCTCTCCCATTGGGGTTGACATGGAGATTAAAGAAGGAGATACCTCACTTCCCACAAGCTTGGTGAGCAATGAAGAAGAGAAGAAATTGGAAGAAAGCCACCACGAAGAAAGATTGGAAGAAGTGGTACAAGCAACTAGTGGCCCTATATATGATGATTCCGCATCAATATGTGATCCTTTTGAGTTTGAGGAATCCTTCCCCACTATGCTTGGAATTGACGATGAGGTAGATTTTACTCAACCTCCTATCTATGATTTGAGTGATGGGGAAGAGCTTGAAGACATTGGTAAAGAAGAATGTGAACTTAAGGAAACATGGCAAGAGGTAGAGCTTGAAGAACCTTGCCAAATGGTGGAAGCCTCTCGAAGAAGATAGACGGGAGTGGAGCATGCGTGATCAAGACTGTTGGGAATTTCTCTACCTAGGTTACCATCTAATCCTTCATTTGAGTGGGTAAAACTTCTAATTCTTGGCTTTATTATCCCACTTGAATTTGGTTTGCTTGAAATGGATGGCCAACTTAGGCGCTTTGCGAAATTAAGCGTAAGAGGAGAATATTTAGTGGTTGGCGGTGTAAATCTAGGCTCATTATGGTTGGAAGCTCAAAATTGAGGAGCATGAATTAGTGTGATTCTCAATTGAATGGGTCTAGGAGGGTAGTTTGGTACCCTCATGAGAATTCGGCTTGCTTGCCACCCGAAGAAAATCACCATGATCAACTTCAAGACGGGTGTAAAAACAAAGTGTGGGATCCCGGATCACACAAAGAATCAATGTTGGGAGCCCATGGTTTGTGAAGAACTCCATCAAAACTTGGAGTTGTTAACTTTGAATGATGAAGCATAATGGAAGTCCAAGCATTGGTGGGTGTTCAAGGATGGATTCAAGCACAAGCCACCTTGATGAAGAGCTCCCCATAAGTCCAATTTAAGGACAATAAACAAAAGTGCTAGGTGGGAGACACCACACCATGGTAACATCTTTCCTTTTTTCCTTTTGTAAATATTGGTAGAATTAATTTAATTTCATGTTTTGTTTAATTAGTTGAGTTTAATTGGGAGTCTAGTAGGTTAAATAAAGATTTATGATGTTTTGGTAGCTGTTTGGAGGTTTGGAATGCTTGGTTTGGTGCAAAAACATAGAAAAATTTTGAAAAATAGAGCACCAACCCACGCGTACGCGTCACCCACGCGTACGCGTGACATCAAGAATTTCAACCATCCACGCGCACGCGTTGCCCACGCGTACGCATGGATCCAAAAATTTCAACTTCCATAGTAAAACCCGAGAGTTATGCAAGTTGCATGCTGGATCTGTGCCACTAGCACAAAACCAACCCACGTGTACACGTCACCCCACGCGTACGCATCACATCTCTTAATAATCCATCATGCGTACGCGTGAGTCCCATTTTACATATCCACGCCCAGTGTCACTCTATGCGTACACGTGGATTGCCCTGTTTTACCACTCTTCTTTTCTTCTCTTCTTTCCATTTCTTTCCTTCTTCTCTCATCTCTTTTTTTCTTTCCCTTCTTCACCCATCATCCAACACTACCAAACACCATTTAACATCATTTCTTTTAGTTAGTTGATTAGTTAATTAGTTATTTAGTTAGTTTAATTTTCATTTAACTTTCTATTTTCATTATAAGTGTTGGATTATTAATCTTGTTTATCATTTCTTGTTGCTGATTATTGATGAGATGTTATTTTAACATCATTGTTGTTAATCTCTATTGTTGGATTTCTTTGTTAAGGTTGAGTTTTGTCACTTGGTTTTGAGTTTTCATGTTTGACATTTGTGAATACCAAGTACATGTTACATTGCCTTCAAGCTAAGCTTCTAAATCTTTGAGTTGCATGTTTTGGCCGCCATGCATTCATCATCCATTGTTAGGCAATGGTACATTATCAATACATTTTTTTAGGTGATGCTTGTCTATGATTTACCCTTATTCACATCACCTATTTAATGCATTGAGATTTCGGGAATTGTGAAGTTGGATCTAAAGCTTACCTAGTGACATATTTTTGAGCTTGTAAAGCTTTGTGGACCATGTTTGCTATGTGATTGATTTCACTTCTATCTTCTTTTGCTAAGTTCCATAGCACTCATGTGTTCCACCTCTATGTCACTTAGGTGTTGCAACAACTTCGATATATGTCATTGCTTGATGTGTAAGTCTCATATACCATTTTGTTCACTAAGTTTACTTGCATATCAATCAATGCACATGCATTATCCAATTCATAATTGCTCGAGTAATTGCTTGAATGCTTTCATGCTTCTTCACTACTTGTTTGTATATTGACTTACAAGTCTTCTTAAAGTATTTCAAGCACACTAGGATGAGTGAAGTGCATACTTCTTTCGTATCAGTGTGACATGGCTTTCAAATACTAGGGTGGGAGTTCTAAACCACACGCAATTTTAAAATTCACACACCTATTTTTCATCAATGTCACACTAATTCACTCACTCAATTCTAGTGATTCACCTTATCCAACAATTTATGCTCCCTTGCTTTTGTATTCTCTCATCTTATGATGTTATCTTCTATTTTTCATGAATAATGCACCATAAGCAAAAATAGAAGCGGGAGAAGGACATGCAGCAACCAGTTGACCTACCAGCTGAAGGTAGCAAACCGGAGAGTCACCGTACCCCGTTGCTCATCTTTGAGTGCACCGAGAACGGTGCAAACTTTTAAGTGTGGGGAGGTCGTCCGACCACTCGACGTTTTTGGGTGACAAGTTTCGAATCCCAACACTTTTGCATTTCATTTGTAGGTCTTTTAGGATTTTTAGTCGCATTTTCTTGTTTTGCATATGTATATAATAAGCTTAGTCAAAATAATGAGATTTTCCTAGAAATTCATCTTGAAAAAAAAAATTTTTTAGAACTTGCTTGAACTATACATTATGGAACATGATTTTTGAACTAAGAACACAAGCATGTGAGATTTGAGCCTAATTGTGTGGTTACATCATATAACCACTTATTTTCATTCTTGTGTGCATTATTCTCTTTCTATGATTGTAATATTTGATTTGTTTAATTCTATATATCCATTATTTTGTGTATGAATGCACTTATATGATTGAGGCCATTGTTTCAAATAGCTCACTTACCCAAATAGCCTACCTTTTATCTCTCATTGTTAGCCAACTTTGAGCCTATGCTTAACCTAATTGTTCTTAATTTTAACACATTACAAGCCTAAAGTGAAAAACAATAAATATCCTTAATTTGGATCTTTGATTAACATAGGTTAGTGAGGTGTTTATCATTCAAGTTTGGGAGAGTTGGAAACATTGGGTAGAGATAAAAGGGTGTATCTTTATGACTTTTGTGGTCTTCTTTCATATGATACTCATAGTCCTATATATAGTGAATGTTGTAATATTC
Source organism: Arachis hypogaea (assembly GCF_003086295.3). NCBI lineage: Eukaryota > Viridiplantae > Streptophyta > Magnoliopsida > Fabales > Fabaceae > Arachis > Arachis hypogaea. The sequence goes on from NC_092038.1 coordinate 51,571,558, forward strand.
TCCTTTAATAGTAGAATGATAGTTACAATGTAACAATTAACCTCATAAAATTAAGTTATTAGGCATTAGAATGAGTTATGAAGAGTTTGTGTCCTCTTTGTAACATATTCTTTGGAATTCGAGAGAATACTTAATCATCAAACTTGTTTCTTAGTATTGGGCTTACAGAAATATTCCAAAACAAATATACTTATGAAGAAATAAAAAAATGTAGGTTAGATAAAAGTGCAATAGTGTCATTGAAGTCCAAAAAGTCTTTAATTTTTCATATATCTAACTATGCAATAGTGTCATTGAAATTTTTATTTTAAACTTTTACCGACGAAAAATTTGTCTTTAATCAGTTAGTAAATCTGTCACAAATTTGAGTTACCCTAACTTAAACAAAATCCCTCGAGCTTCATCTACACACTCGCATACAAATAAAACAACTCATTTCTTTGTCGTACGAGCTTCTTCCATCACTGCTGCTTGTGTCACACGAGCTCTCTTAGTCACTCTTTGCGTCGCACGAGCTCCCTCTGCCGCCTCTCTCATCTCATTTGCTCCCTTCATCGCTATCGTCACACGAGCTTTCTCTACCACCACTCACATCGCATGAGCTTCCGCCACCGCCGCTCTCATTGCATCTGCTGCGTCTGGCGCCTCTTCCATCTAATCTCATCTCACTCTCTTAGTTCTTCTCGTAACCATCTCTAATCTCACTCTTTAAAATTTTAAGCTATTTTTAATTAGTGATTTATTTGTTCTTGATACAAATAGAGTGTAAAATGTCATACTTCTGATCTACTGCTCGTGTTTCTGTGCGAATTTAAAGTATACTCTTATTTTGTGATTCTATTCTTCGTGATAAATGATGAATGGATATTTTATACGCTTTTGGTATCATTTTCATATAATTTTTAGTGTGTTTTATTTAGCTTTTATTATATTTTTATAGGTTTTAGTGTTAAAATCACATTTTTTGATTCTACTATGAGTTTTTGTGTTTTTGTACAATTTCAGGTAATTTCCGGCTGAAATTGAGGAGTTGGAGCAGAAGTCTGATTCAGAGACAGAGAAAGCACTACAGATGTTGTCTAGATCTGACCTACCTGCACTTGAAAGAGCTTTTCAGGAACTATAGAAGTTCAAATCGAGCGCTCTTAACGGCTCTGAAAAGCTGACTTCCAGAGCTTTCCAGCAATAGATAATAGTCTATATTTTGCTTCGAATTAGAAGACTCAAAACTGGCGTCCAACGCCAGCTTCCTGCCCCTTTCCAGGCGTCCATTACCCAAAAGCAGAGACCAACGTCCAAACACCCAATGAGGGACCCCTAGCTGGCGTTCCATTCCCAAGAGACCTCATAGCACATGGATCTCATCAAAGCTCAGCCCAAACACTCACTAAGTGGGCTCCAGAAGTGGATTTTAGCACTAAATAGACTGTTTTAGCCTTATTAGTCATCTGTTTAGTATTTAAGGGATTAAATTTATTTAATTAGACCTTTAACCATCATATTCGCATAGCATACACGTTTACCATTGTTTTCACATCAGTATGAGTTTCTAAACCTCTTAGGTTGAAGGTAGGAGCCCTGCTGAGTCCTATGAATTAATGAAAGTATTATTGTTTCTTCTCTGATCCATGTTTGACCTGTTTCTAAGATGTATGTCCGATCTTCATGTGGTGAATAGGATGATCGAACAATCAGCTCTATTCATCACATTAAGACGAACGTGCCTGACAAATACCCGCGTCTACTTGGGTTCGTGTGAATACATGATTGGAAAGCACGAGCCAACAACATCTCTCAGACGGTTAATCCATGACTTTGTTGGGGACTTCTCGAGACACAAGTTCAGCCAATTTTCGGGGAGATTAGGGTCTCTGTGGTATAGGCTAGAATCCAAAGAAGCATTGTTCTCTAATCCGGAAGATTCGACCTTGTTTGTGGCGCTTTGAGTAGGATCGCCAGGAGAATGACTGCTAGCGCTTCACCCTTCGACAGATTGGATGACCACGGCCAATGGCGTTCAATCTGTAACAGAGAATATCAATGACCACAGCCCATGGCGTTGATCACATACAGCCTGCCATAGAAGAATATCACTTACAAGCAGAGAAGACAATAGTACCAGAGTTATTTCAGAAAGGCAAAGCAACTCTAATCCTCAGCTCTATCTTTAAAGTATTAGCACCCTGTTGTAAAAATCCTAAACTCCATAATCCAACAACCTTCTGATCTGCTTGACTAAGACCTGCAAGATAACAATAGCTTGCTTCAAACCACAATCCTCGTGGGATCAACCCTGACTCACTCAGGTATTACTTGGACGACCCAGTGCACTTATTGGTACAACAGTACAAAATTGTGAGGATTCGTGCTACCAATGGTTTGGCGCCATTGCCAGGGATTGTTGAGTTTGGACAAACTGACGGATTGTCTTGCTCCCTAGATTAGGTAATTTATTTTATTTTATTTAAGTCTTTTAATTTTGGCTTTCTTCTTCTCTAATTTTCGAAAAAAATATATAAACCTTTTTCAAAAATATTTTGATTTTCTTTGTTTAATCTTTGTTCTTAGTTTGAGTCTTTCGTATTTGTTCTTGTTGAGTCTTTTATTTTATTTTCGTCTCCTCTATTTTTTCGAAAATTCTAAAAAGTTTTAAAAATATTTTTATTTTCTTTGTTCAATTTTTTTTGGTTAGAGCCTTGTGCTTATGTTCATGGTAATTGTTGTTCCTTTGAGTGTTGCATGTTCCTATTTTTCAATTACAAAAATTTTAAAACTTTACCAACAACCTTTATCTTCTTTGTCACCTTTTTCTTTTATTTTTGTTCTAGTTGAAATTTTCGTTCCTTTTGTAACCTCCTTTCAAAAACTTTTTCAAAAATATTTTCTTTGGTTAAGTCTTTAAGTTTGGTGTCTTCTTGTTATTTTTCTTTTAATTTTTGAAAATTTATGTTTGGTTTTCTAATAATTTTAAGTTTGGTGTCCTTTTTATGTTCTTGTATTCTTTGAGTTCTTGAATTTTGTTCTTTGTGTTCTTGTTTGTATTCAAAGTGTTCTTGAGTCTTCCTTGTGTTTGATCTTAAAATTTTTAAGTTTGGTGTCCCTTTATGTTTCGCTCCAAAAATTTTCGAAAATAAGGGTGCTAGATCTAAAACTTTTAAGTCTTGTGTCTTTTACTTGTTTTTCTCTTTCATCATAAAATTCAAAAATTAAAATAATATATCTTTTCTAACTTAATCTTAGCTTGATTTTCGAAAATCTCATTAAAAATTCAGATTTCAATTTTTAAATTTTTATCTTATTTTATCTTAGTTGTTAAGTTCTCAAAAATCAAATCTTTTCAAAAATAAAAATCATATCGTTTTCAAAAAAATCTTATCTTTTTCAAAACCTTATCATATCTTTTTCAAAATTCAAAAGTCTTATCTTATCTTTTTCAAATTTCAAATTTTTAAATCAAATCTTTTTCAAAATCAAATTTCAAAATCTTATCTTTTTAAAATCTTTTTAAAATCTTTTTAATTTCTTATCTTATCTTTTCTTATCTCTTATCTGATTTTTAAAATTCAAATCTTTTCTTATCTTATATCTTATTTTAAATTCAAATCTTTTCTTAATTGATATTTTATCTTCTTTTCAAATGGAGCTCTCTTAACGGCTACAAAAATCTGACTTCCAGAGATTTCTAGCAATATATATGAGTTTATACTTTGCTTCGGACATGAAGGCCCAAAACTGGCATCCAACGGCAGCTTCCTGCCCCATTCCAGGCGTCTAGCGCCCAAAAGCAGAGACTAGTATCCAAATGCCCAATGAGGACCCCCCTAGCTGGCATTCCATGCCCAATATACCTTATAGCACGTGGATCTCATCAAAGATCAGCCTAAACACTCACCAAGTACACCCTGGAAGTGGATTTTAACACTAAATAGATTGTTTTACCCTTACTAGTCATCTGTTTAGTATTTAAGGGATTAAATTTATGTAATTCAGTCCTTTAACCATCATATTCACATAGCATACACGTTTACCATTGTTTTCACATTAGTATGACTTTCTAAACCTCTTAGGTTGAGGAGAGGAGCCCTATTGAGTCCTATGAATTATTAAAAGTATTATTGTTTCTTCTTCGATCCATGTTTGATCTGTTTCTAAGATGTATATCCGATCTTCATCGTGGTGAATAGGATGATCAAACAATCAGCTCTATTCATCACATTAAGATAAACGTTCCTGACAAACACCCGCGTCTACTTAGGTTCGTGTGAATACGTGACTGGAAAGCATGAGCCAATAGCTATGTTTATACAACTCTCAGATAGTTAATCCACGACTTTGTTAGGGACTTCTCGAGACACCAGTTCAGCCGATTTCCGGGGAGATTAGGGTCTCTGTGGTATAGGCTAGAATCCAAGGAAGCAGCGTTCTCTGATCTGGAGGATTCGACCTTATTTGTGGTGCTTTGAGTAGGATCGCCAAGAGAATGACTTGCTAATGTTTCACCCTTTGTCAGATTGGATGACCATGGCCAATAGCGTTCAATCTGTAGCAGAGGAGATCAATGACCACGACCCATGGCGTTGATCACATACAGCCTGCTGATGAGCGGATAATTTATACGCTTTTTGGCATTGTTTTTAGGTAGTTTTTAGTAAGTTCAAGCTACTTTTAGGGATGTTTTCATTAGTTTTTATGTTAAATTCACATTTCTGGACTTTACTATGAGTTTGTGTGTTTTTCTATGATTTCAGGTAAATTCTGGCTGAAATTGAGGGACTTGAGCAAAACTCTGAAAAAGGCTGACAAAAGGACTGCTGATGCTGTTGGAATCTGACCTCCCTGCACTCGAAATGGATTTTCTGGAGCTACAGAACTCCAATTGGCGCGCTCTCAACGGCGTTGGAAAGTAGACATCCAGAGCTTTCCAGCAATATATAATAGTCCATACTTTATTCGGAAATTGACGACGTAACTTGGCGTTGAACGCCAAGTACATGCTGCTGTCTGGAGTTAAACGCCAGAAATACGTCATGATCCGGAGTTGAACGCCCAAAACACGTTATAACTTGGAGTTCAACTCCAAGAGAAGCCTCAGCTCGTGGATAGATCAAGCTCAGCCCAAGCATACACCAAGTGGGCCCCGGAAGTGGATTTATGCATCAATTACTTACTCATGTAAACCCTAGTAGCTAGTCTAGTATAAATAGGATAAGTTACTATTGTATTAGATATCTTTTGACAGTTTAATCTCTTGACTATTCGGTCACTTGATCATGGAGAGGGCTGGCCATTCGGCCATGCCTGAACCTTTTACTTATGTATTTTCAACAGTTGAGTTTCTGCACACCATAGATTAAGGGTGTGGAGCTCTGCTGTACCTCAAGTTCAATACAATTACTATTACTTTTCATTCAATTCTCTCTTATTCTTATTCCAAGATATATGTTGCACAACACTTTGATGAATGTGATGATCCGTGACACTCATCATCATTCTCACTTATGAACGCGCGTGATTGACAACCACTTCCGTTCTACCTTAGGCCGGGCGCATATCTCTTAGATTCTCCAACAGAATCTTCGTGGTATAAGCTAGATAGATGGCGGCATTCATGAGGATCCGGAAAGTCTAACCTTGTCTGTGGTATTCCGAGTAGGATCCTGGGAATCCGGAAAGTCTCACCTTGTCTGTGGTATTCCGAGTAGGATTCCGGTATTGAATGACTGTGACGTGCTTCAAACTCCTGAAGGCTGGACGTTAGTGACAGATGCAAAAGAATCAATGGATTCTATTCCAGCCTGATTGAGAACCGACAGATGATTAGCCATGCTGTGACAGAGCATAGGAACGTTTTTACTGAGAGGACGGGATGTAGCCATCAACCATGGGTGATGCCTCCAGACGATTAGCCGTGCAGTGACAGCGCATAGGACCATTTTCCCGAGAGAATTGAAAGTAGCCACCGATGATGGTGAAGCCCTACATGCAGCTTGCCATGGAAAGGAATAAGAAGGATTGAAGGAAGAGCGAGTAGTAAAGCAGAGTTTCAAGAGGAACACAGCATCTCCATACACCTATCTGAAATTCCCACTATTGATTTACATAAGTATTTCTATCCTTTTTATTTTCTTTTTATTATTAATTTTCGAAACATTAAACAAATTTAATCTGCCTAACTGAGATTTACAAGGTGACCATAGCTTGCTTCATACCAACAATCTCTGTGGGATCGACCCTTACTCGCGTAAGGTTTATTACTTGGACGACCCAGTACACTTGCTGGTTAAGTTGAACGGAGTTGTGAACCATGGTATTGGCATCATGTTTTTGGCGCCATTACCAGGGAATGAAAAGCAATGAATTTTGCAAAATGGAATAACAAATGAATCACAATTTCGTCCACCACCTGCCATAGAAGAAGATCACTCACAAGCAGAGAAGACAATAGTACCAGAGTTATTTCAGAAAGGTAAAGCAACTCCAATCCTCAACTCTATCTTTAAAGTATTAGCACCCTGTTGTAAAAATCCTAAACTCCATAATCCAACAACCTTCTGATCTGCTTGACTAAGACCTGCAAGATAACCATAGCTTGCTTCAAACCACAATCTTCGTGGGATCAACCCTGACTCACTCGGGTATTACTTGGACGACCCAGTGCACTTATTGGTACAACAGTACGAAATTGTGAGGATTCGTGCTACCAATGTTTTGGTGCCATTGCCAGGGATTGTTGAGTTTGGACAAACAGACCTGTGCGTACGCACGGGTACCAGCGCGTGCCTCCATTAAAATTGCACGTGGACTCGCATTTTGGGGGCTTTTTGGCCCATTTTTGAAGGCTTTGGAGCATATTTGAAGGGGGAAGCAACTATATATCATAACATACATTACCATACTTCATAGAATAGTTTTTAGGAGTAGTTTTAGAGTAGTTTAGTTTTAGGTTTTCTCTCTTAGAGTTTTTAATTAGGGTTTCAATGTAGCATTTTATACTTCAATTTTGTTCTTGGATTTTGCTATCTCATTGTAAGTATTTCTTTAATTCCTCTTTTATTACACTTCTTGTTCTACACTTTCTTCTACTTTAATGTCCTTTGTCAATATCTACATAGTTTTGCAATTTTGGATTCCTAGTTGCTAATTTGATGTTTGATGCTTATTTTATGCTTGTTCGAGTTGTTTATGTTGATTTTGTTCTTTTGTGGTTCATAACTTTCGTTAATTTACTAATTTTGCCATGTTTTGTGAATATGCATACTAGGTGTTTGATGAAATGTCAACCCTAGCTATGGGATAGATTTCCACTCCTTGGCTTGGGAAAAATGAGTTTATGGATTACTAGAGCTATAATATCCAACATTTAGTGATAATTCTTGGGTTGTTAGTTGTTATTGTTTCCACTAACGCTAGCTTTTTAACAACTAGTTTGGTAAATTAGCTAGGATTTGTGGATTAATGACAACTATGCTCACTTAACTTATCCTTCGATGTTAAGGGTTGACTTAGTGAGATTAATCCATCATAATTATCATAGTTGTAGTTGTGACAAAGAAGGGATTTCATAATTCATCCCAAGTCAATGTTTCATTTATGTTTTAAACCACTTTTCATTCACTTTATAGCTTTACTTGTTTATATTGCATACATAGTTTCTTTATTCCTTTATTAGTTTATTAATTGCGGTTTTGTCTCGTTCTTTAATTCCTTTATGTTGTTTGCTTTAAATCATTGAACCCCCCTTTGCTTTCTCACAACCAAAATTGTATGCACTTGTTGGCACTAGTTCCTAGGGCCTGGGAGTCTAGATACTCTCGGTTTACATTTGAATTGAATAGTGACAATATCTTGAAATGAAATTTGATTGAGAGGATTCATTGCCGGTTTGGACTATACTCACAACGGAATTACTTTATCTAGTTTTCCGAATTGGCATAAATTCTTATCTATCAATTAGCTAGGGTTAGGAAATATAATTATTTCATTATTGTTATTGTGGATAAATATAGAGAAAACCCCAAAATAGCCCCTGACAATTATCTCAAAAGACAACGAGGCCCTTGACAAAAAAAATACCAACCCAATCCCTGAGATTTACTTTTATGGGACTGATTAGCCCCTGTGCCAAAAAAAATTAATGTTATTTTTTTGGCACAGGGGCTAATCAATCCCAAAAAAATCTCAAGAGCCGGGTTGGGTGTTTTTTTTCTTGGGGGCCTCGTTGTCCTTTCGAGATAATTGTCAGGGACCGGATGGGGTATTCACTCATAAATATAGTATAATGGTACATTTAGTTTCATGTCAAGATATTAAAGATTTCACATACATTGCTGAGATATTTTTCAAAGAGGTTGATTATGTGGTAACTTATGCTAGTTGTTTAGATGATCATATCTTGCATAGTAAGAGTCTTTTGAATAATTATTTTTTAGAAATTGAGTTTCTTTATAATTCGGCAATTTATAATACTGTTGGTTGTTATTCTTTTGAATTTGCAAATGATTTTAACTATTTGACTAGTTTAGATACGATGCATTCACCTTTGAGTGATGTTGTTACCTTAGATGGTGAGTGTAACACTGAAAAGGCTAAATCTATAATATGAAAGCTCATAACATAGTTAACAAGAAGGACATCGCTACTATTCAATGGGCAAAGAAGAGCTATCAAAATATAGTTTTTGAACCAGGAGATTGGATTTTGATTTATTAGATGAAAAAAGAGTTTCTTATTGAAAGAAAAAACACACTTGTTAGAGAAGATGGTCCATTCGAAATGTTTGAAATTATCAATGACAATTCCAACAAGATTAAACTTCTTGATAAGTATTATGGTTTAGATGTGTCTAGTATATCTAATTTCTCTCCTTTTATATAAGCAGATTCGAGGACGACTCTTCTCAAAGAAGGATAGGATGATACGTCCTCAGAAAGGGTATTTCACCATTCTAGAGCCAATGAGCAAAATGAAATCTTATCATTCTCAAGATTTTGATTACTAAAAGAGTTACATAATGTCAGTCTTGGAAATCAAAGGGACTAAGAGTTCGTCTCAAGTACAAATGCATCGACTTAATTAAGGAGTAAGAAATGTGAATTTTCTAAAGTTACTTGAAGTACATATAACCATGAGATGTTCACTAAATCTAGACCATATCTAACTAAGTTGGTTGGATTTAGCTCAGATTCGGAAATTACTTAAGATGCAAGCATTCAAGTGGGAAGAGCTACGTTGTCGCATTATATAGGAATTAAATTCAAATTCATTTAATTAGAATTAAATTTAATTTGTTGTTAGGATTTGTCAAAAAATTTGATTTAGTTCTGATTTTTTTAGTAGTATTTTAAGTGTTTAAATTTTAAATCAAATATGATCTAATCTATAAAGATCAAATATGATTTAAATTAATTAGTATATTCTAAGACTTTAAAAATTAAATCTGATTTAAATTAGTTAGGATCAAGTCTATAATTATATTTTTAGTTTAATTTTAGATTTCATATATAGTTTCATTCTAGGAAGATATGACCCATTTTTAGAATGATCAATTACGAGTTTATTTAAACAATAAGACATGTTATGAAATTTCTTATTAATAAATTTTAGAGTACACTACCAAAATAGTACTCAAACATTAGTATTGCTGACAAAACGAACCCTAAAAGATATTAACGAGAAATAAGCTCCTAAAAAACTATAACAAAAAGACGTTGATATTAAATATATGTACTAAAAAATAATTTTAGAGATCACATTTTGATGCAAATTTTTGCAATCATTAATAGAAAAATAAGATCTTTTCATTCTTAAAATTTAGTAATTTTTTGTCAAGTGAATTCTTTATAATTTTTTTTATGAATGATCACTACATTTTTTTGAAAAATAAAAAGAAAAATATAGAGATTAAATTTTGTTTCAAATTTTTTTGTGCATTTTCTAAAAATTTATTCAAATGTTGCCACAAAAATTTAGATCTAATGGATAAGCCATTTACTAAATATAAATTTTTTAATCACTTATAAAAAAATATATTATTATTGGTTCTTTTTGTCTTATTTTCATATAATTCAGGAATTGTTTTATCGATAAGATCTTTTTAAGGACCTTTTGTCAGTGACTAAATCTTTCAGGTATCGAATTGGTAATTAACCTAAATTTTATAGGTGCTATAATGTACGAATTTTTATGAGTATTCAAGTAAAGTGAGTGATATGCTTTACTTGTTACATGAAGAAATTGAATGATTTAGTCTAAAGTGACTCTTAGTGTTAATTATTTTAATTTTATCTCTTTAATCTAGGTTGTAAATGACATGTTCTTTGAATATTTAGTAGAAAAAACTCTTCTGATGACCTAAATTACTAAAACAAATTTCTTAGAAATATAATAAAAAAATAATTATTTCAAGTATCTTTTTATTTTAATATTTTCATTTTTACTGTGTCTTTCATTCTTTTTTTTTTATCATTTTTGGTGACTTTAGAGATATTACCACTGTTGTTGTTGCAACTATAAGGATTGTTTAGTTATTTTTGTTGTTTTTGACGGACTCATTAGCTTAATTTTTCAATTAGGTAATATTTAACAATGATAAATTAATTATTAAATTTATCGACGACAAAAGCGTTGATAAATGTGTCATTTTTTTTATAATGTTAAAATTACCGACGGTCTATTTGTCGATAAATATTAAAATTTTTTTAATTATTTTTTAACGTTAATATTATCGATGACTTACCCATTGGTATTAATAATTTAGTCTTATGGACTATTTAGCCATCAATTAAATTAGCTCGGGTCATAATTTTACCGACAATCTAGCCGTCGGCAAAATTAATTACTAATGGTTTTGACATCACAAAGATCATCAATAATATCAAAATGTATTGTAGTGTATATGTTTTGTTTTATATATTTTTAATACGTCTTTTTTATTTCAATATGTATTTTATACGAATGATTAATTTATTAGTATTTAATTTTTCGTCTACATATAACATGTCTGTTTTAATTTTTAAGAGTATAAACTCAAAAGGATTTTATTGAAAAGATAAAATTGTCAATAATATTAAATTATATGAGACTTTTTTTATATATATAAAATCTTTTATTTATACGTTTAACAAATTTCGTCTTAAAAAACAAAAAACATAAAATTGCTTGATTAGAAGAAATTATTCATCATAAAAATAAACTTCAATTAATTAATTTGATACCATATTTTTTCTTAAAATTATTCATTATAAAGATAAAACCAAAAAATATTGTAAATTAATCACGCATATATTTTTAAAATTTTAAAAGAATATAAATATAGCACGCATTAATAATGAAATTGAAGGAAGTAACATGCATGATAAGAAGTCGAATGCATGAGATGCTAAGTTTTGTTTAGACAATGACTTGACAATGACATGCATATCTCATGGATGGATCCATTCAGAAAACCAGCGGTTGAACAGAGTCTTTTGCGTGTCCCTACGCTGCTCAATTTAGCATCAACTATACAGACCCAATTAATTTAGTTGGGGGTACAAATACAAAGTTTTACAATTTTTCTTTCTATAATGTTACTTAGGGTGACAGAAACACACTTATTCTTCTAGGTTTGCTCGGCACTAGTCTGGTCTGGTATATATTGGTCATAAACTCAACACTTGATTTCAAAAAATGGAAAATAATTAGGGTAATGAATTCTCTGAACGATTTTTACTCGGTAGAATTATTTCGTTAATTGGATCTTGCTTTTAAAAACTCAATTTATTTATAATTATTTTCATTAAACTATATTAAACTTCTATAAAAAGACTAGAAGTCTCTTAAATCTGATTTACTTCTTTGTTAATAAGGAAAAGTGTTTGAAACAATATTTTAAAATTAAATTAATTTGAATTAGAATTAATTAAATTAAAAATTTAATATTATACTGTTTAGAATAAATGATATAATAACATCAGACTTAGAATTGAATTAGAAATCCATTATTATGTCTGCATTATAAATTAATGAGAATAGAATAAATTTATTGAATTCTGTTAGGAAAAAATGAGAAATTTAAACAATATGATTTAGTCTAAATACAAATAAAAAATAAAAAATACTCCACAAATTATTTAAACAAAAAAATTCACTCAATTATTTTAAAAAAATAACCATCACAAACTCTAATTTATTAAAACATTTTACTCCAATGCCTTCTTCTCTCCCACTTACCACCCCATCTTCATCAATAATCATCCCACTTCACCGTCACTGCTTGGCTTGCCACACACTTCATCGTCATTAAAATAACTATTTACTTAACCATAAAAATAATCATATGCATATTTAATAAATTGAACATCTAACATATTTTAATTATATATAATTAAATCCAATCCAATCAAAATGATCATCCACATAACAATTAAAATAACCATCCGCATACTTACTAAAATGACCATCCTAAAACAGCGATGCCGTCCGGGGGCTCTGGCCGAACCAGCAACAGACGAAGAATCCTGGCCGCGAGGTTGGTGAGAGCACGACGGCTGGGGTGCATGGCGTAGCAGTGCCAAGGCCGACGAGTTCAGCGGCGAGGAGTACGACTATATGGAAAGAGAGATGGCAGTGGTTGAAAACGAGTCCGAAGTTGACTTCCGATGCGAGAGAGACGAGCCTGGCACAACGGACGCGCGACAAAAAGGACTTGCCGTCCTTGATGATGGCTGCAGGGAGAGTGGCGCAAAAATAGCGGCAGCAATGTTGTGCTGAGCACCAGAGGGCGAGGCAGGTCTTGTTGACCGACGGAGGTGGATGCGGTGCGAGGTGAGGACCCCAAAAGATGACGGCGAATTTTAAACGTGTATTAAAGATTATGGTGTGATTAGAAATAATCGTACGTACGTAGTGTGAATAAACTTAAATGCTAATATTAATTTTTAAAATTTTTAAAATTATAAATTAAATAATTAATTAATAATCTAATTTTTAATTTTAATTTTATTTTTTTAATTCATTGTTGATAATAAATATTGTTTATCTATACTTTTTCTAAATTTAAAAGTAGAATTTTATATTTTATCCTTTACACTCCCGTTATTACATAATCCTCCATCATCATCAAAGCACCACCAGTAATCGGAGGTTGGCTAGGGAGTTGACTCTTCTCCTTACATTAATATCGAACGAGTAAAACTGAATTATTATGCTGAACAAAATCATTTTGATTCCATTGAAATCTTAAAGAAAATGAGATAATTTGATGTCAGGTATAAAGTAAATCTTGTAGATATACAAATCAAATTAATTCCAATTCCAAAAATTCGCATCATAATGATAAAGAAAATTTGATAGATGGATGCAATCATTATAAAGGGCCTGATTCCATAAACTTTTACGAATACATTTTTTTTCAAGTAATTTTTTTGTTAAATTTATAAAAAAATAAAATTAATTTTATATTTAAATATTTTATATAAAAAATATTTTTTATTTAATAATTATATTTAGATATAACAATATAACTAAAAGGTACATATTATTTATTTATTAAATTAAAAATATATTTTTTTAAATAAAATTTTTTTAAAAAAATATAAAATTTAACTTTTAAAAAAAATATTATCTATTTTTTTAGTGTTTTTATCTTTATTACTAAACTTTTATTAAATATATTAAAATATATTTTTTATTAAAAAAATCTTTTTCTACCAACTTATTTGCACACAAACAAGCTTAAAGAATTTAATTAGGGAGCCAATTCTTTTTTGGCTAACATCAAGCAATTTTTAGTAATTCCAAATTTTTAAACACTAAACTTTGAAGTGCTAAGTACTAAATCTTAAATTTTGTACTTTAATTCTAACCATAAATCCTAAATTCTCCAAAAATGGAAGATTAAAAAAATAATATTATAATAAAAATTAACCAATATTAAGACAAATCACAACGAAATGGAGAACAAAATTACATAAATTCTCTAAAATACAAAACGTTATGTACATGCATTAATTCTATGTAAATTGAAACAAGTTATTTCGATTTACCTTCACTTTATGTAAATCGAAACAATTTAATTTAATTTACTGGGGTATCATGCAATTCAAATCAATATGATTTGATTTACGTTAGACAAGGTTAATACATATAATTCAAATCAATATAATTCGATTTACGTTAGATGTTAATGCATGTAATTTAAATCTATATGATTCAATTTACTAAGAAAGCAATGATTATGATTAAATCGAATTGATTTAATTCGATTTACTTAAGGAGCGTGTCGTATATAAATAGGATCGGAGCGTTAAATTAAAGTAAATTCACAATAGCTAGTGAAGAGAGTTTTCTAGTTCTTGTGCACTACAAAACACAATTAAGAAACAAATACAATCGAGTATAAAATTACTGACAAAGATCCGTTGAATGTCTTTATTAAAACCTCTATGGACTTTGTTGATTTTCAGAATACAGTTCTACAAAAATTGGGATTGCAGAGAATGAAACGAATAGAAAAGTTATATTACAGAAGTTTGATTTCTATTGTTCATGATTCCTCACTTGGTACTTACAAAGTCTCGTTGAGAGATCGGACTTGCGATTGCGGGTACTTTCAGACACTTCACTACCCAATAACTCTTGGAACCAATCCCACTCAGGTTACCCACCATCAATGTACTGTTCAAAGTCAATCAGGCATCCGCTGACGTATTGTCCGTCGATGGGAAGGCATAATTGGTACGCAATGTCCTATAACGTATCCTGCACTCCTCGAATGGCATGTGGAAGGTATGAGTTTCGAGCCGCCACCGCTCGACAAATGCATTGGCGAGCGGCTTATCCAACCTAAACCAGTGGTCATTAAGCCTCGCAAGATAGGCTAAGCTAGCAATCTGTAGGTACGATATGATTCTGTCGTATAGGGACTTACCATGCTACCTCCTCATGCTGGTAATACATTGATGTGGCTGCACTACGATGAAAAAATTTCTCTAAGAACCATAACAATTTAGAAAACAAAAATCACCTAAAATAGAGACTTCTAATAAAAACATACTTTAATGTAAATTATATTGCAGACCTAATCATAGATAATGTAACATTTAAGATTTAAATTAAATTAAATTAAATTAAACCTAATTAACCTAAATTTAATTAAATTCTAACATACATATTTAATCTAATATTTAAGACGTAAATTAAAAAATTAAACTATAACTAAACTTGTAGTATCTCGTTAATCTAACATTTAGGAATTAAATTAAATTTAAATAAATTAAATCAAATTGATTCCTTCATAAGCTTCTAATGCATAAATCTAACAATTGAAACCTAAATTAAATTAAACAAACTCTGATAAATTTAAAACATACAAATTCTAACCAAACCTTATATCACTACTCTAACTAACACTTATTTATCACTCCTCCAACTTGCATTTGTAGTCTTCAAAATTCTAAAAAACTACTAAATCACTACTAGTTTAAAATTCTAATAATGTGAACAATCAAATTCTAAGTGATTTAATATCACTAATAATTCTTTATTTCTTAATGAAATAAATTTCATTTACTAACTTCTTCATGGATGCTACCAGCAATGTAAGCGACTCTGTCCAACCGATAGATACAATTTTCATATCGTCTTTCATTTTCGCAGTTTGAATCTTATAGTTTTTTTTTCCTAACTTCTCTCTAGGACCTGCGTTTTGGGGAGGGAGGATGAAATTTGGTTAAATGTAATTTAAAATAAATAAACTTGAATTGTTTATATAGATATATATATACTAAATCGAATCCATGTAATTTGATTTACCACTAACCAATGTTACTACTAAATCGAAGCTATTAAATTCGAATTACTAAGGGCATAAACTATGGTATCAGATCGAAGCAAGGTGCTTCGATTTACTATGGGTAGAGAAAATTCAAATTGTAATTCATAGTAAAACAAATCTACTAATACCAATTTACGAAAACACCTAGTAATTTAAAACAATATGATTCAATTTATTACTACTATGGGTAAATCAATTTCAATCAATTTGATTTATATACGAATGTGATTAAAAACATGCACCTAACTCTTTTTTGTTTTAAAAAATAAATGTAATTTTATCCTCCAATTCATTTCTTTATGTGATTTGTCTCAATATTAACTACTTAAAAATTAGTCCTTATATTTTTAAGAGTATAAAATAAAGTTTTAATTTTCTGTCCTGTGCAAATGATTAAAATAATTAAAAACAATTAGTAGTTCCCTAATAATTTTGTGTGTATATAAATTAAATTAATTTAAAATTAAAAATATATATTTAAAAAATAAATATCTATGCATAGTTTATTATTCATATATATCTTTTTGAAATATTTTTATTTAATTCAACGAGGTGCATAACTAAAAAGTGATTAATATTAATTATTTAACATTTTAAAATGAAAATAATTTATAAAAAAAAAATTTAACAGTGGCAGAGATAGATAGATATTTAAGAATGAAAAGGGTAATAATTAAAGGTAGTAAGTGGAAAATCTATAACACAATAAAGATGTCTTTTGTTAAAAATACATACATGTGCAAAGTCATAAACACAATAAAAAGAGAGAGAATTGGTGTGTTTTTTGGGTTTTGAAGGAGTCACTAATGAAGGTCACAATCCAGGTGATTCAACAATATCTGCAAGTGCTTTGGTATTATCCACTTAGGAAAGGGTAGCCACAATATTTTTCTCCCTATATATACATGGTGGGTCCAAATTTTTACAAGGCACTATTAGAAAGGTGGGGTTTAATCAATCAACTTCCATTGCCTTCATCCAACTGCATGAAGATACTGACTTGGATTTGGATGTGATAAATCTTATGCCTAAGTTATATAATTCATGTATGTGTTCGATGCATGGGTGTATGAAAGTGAGAAGGCTTCGAAATGTGACACCCTACCTGTGGATCATATATATTAAAGCAGGTACAAATTTGATGTCTTTTCTCATGGCAAAATATTATTCTTGCAATTGGTTTAAACAATCCAATTACTATTGATAATTACTAAAGGAAAAATATCGGTAAATAATTTTTAACCAACTAATTTTAAATAATTGTAATTAATATTTATTAATTTTTAAATTTTTTAAAAAATAAAATTTAAATAATTACTAATTAATAACAATTTGAAAACTCAAGATTACTAACTAGTAGTTAGTTGGTTAGTTGTTAGTTACCTAGCAGAGTTCTTATAAAAAATAGAGATATATATTTTGTTACAATTTATGATTAATACTCGAGTATTTATTTATTTTGGTCTAAAAAATTTCGAACTAGACACTTTAGTTTTCAACTAAAATTAATTACTTGGTTTATTTCTAACAGTTAACTCCATCAGTCACTGATAAATCACTATTTTATGGTTTATCTTATGCTCAATTGAGTGGTTTTATCAACTCTTTACCCACTTATTCATATGATTTGCATGGTTTTACATTCTCCTTCCTGATTTTGTGCTATGACTGAAAACATGCTTCTTTGGCTTTTATTTTTTTTTATTTAAATCCTCTCTTATTATCATTTGATGCCTTGATATGTGTGTTAAGTGATTTCAGGGATTACAGGACAAGAATGGCTTAGAGGATGGAAAGGAAGCATGCAAAAGTGGAAGGAATACAAGAAGTTGAAGAAATTGCTAAGTTGTCCAGCCTGACCTCTTCGCACTCAAATGGTCATAACTTAAGCTACATAGGTCCAAATGAGATGATTCCAGTTTTGTTAGAAAGCTAACGTTCGGAGCTTCGATTTGACATATAATTTGCCATAGTGTCCGTACAGATAGGCAACGCGAACGCACGCTCTACGCGGACGCGTCACATCTGCTAATCTCATTCCACGCAAACGCGTGGATGACGCCTCCGCGTCACTTTGCCATGACCTGTACGGACCAGAAAGCGCTGGGAGTGATTTCTGGGCTATTTTTGACCCAGTTCTTTGCCCAAAAAATACAGATTAGAGGCTGGGAGTGGAGCAGAAGGAATCATTCAATCATTACTCACAATTTTAGGTTTTAGATGTAGTTTTTAGAGAGAGAGGTTCTCTCCTCTCTCTTAGGATTTAGGATTAGGATTCTTCTTAAAGGATTTAGGATTTCTTTTAATCATTGGGATTGTTTCTTTGTACCAGGTTCAATAATTTATGTTTCTCTTCTACTTTTATTTACTCTGATGCTTTGATTTGTATCTGATTTATGTTGCCCAATTGGCTTATGAGCCATTCATGTTAGGATTTTCTTAATCAATATAATTTGAAGTATTTCAGACTCATGATTGTTTTGCTCTATTTATGATTTAGTTTTCATTTTGGTCTTGGTTAAGAAATCAGTAACTCAGGAGTTATTAGACTCAACGTGATCGATAA
Organism: Arachis hypogaea; assembly: GCF_003086295.3. Lineage (NCBI taxonomy): Eukaryota > Viridiplantae > Streptophyta > Magnoliopsida > Fabales > Fabaceae > Arachis > Arachis hypogaea. The sequence continues at coordinate 51,589,938 of NC_092038.1, forward strand.
TTGCTATCTTTGTTAATTAGCTTGAACTTCAATAATCCCAATCTTTTTTAGGAGTTAACTAGGATTTGAAGATCAAACTAATTAGTCACTTGACCTTCCCTTGCACTAGCAAAGGTTAACTAAGTAGAATTAAGATTCAATTTTCATCATCATTGATAAGGATAACTAGGATAGGACTTCCAATTTCTCATACATTGCCAAGAGTTTATTTTACAGTTATTTATTTATTTTACTTGTCATTTAACATACTTCTTCCTTACTTTCAAAACCCCGATTTATAATATTCATAACCAATAATAAGAACATACCTCCCTACAATTCCTTGAGAAGACGACCTGAGGTTTAAATACTCGGTTATCAATTTATTTAGGGGTTTGTAACTTGTGACAACCAAAACATTTGTACAAAGGGATTTTCTGTTGGTTTAGAATCTATACTCACAATGCGACTATATTTTATAAAATTCTTTACTAGCAGAAATTCTAACGTCAAAATGGCGCCGTTGCTAAGGAATTGCAAACGTGTGCCTTATTATTGGTTATTGTAAATATTTTTCAAAAAAAAAATTTTCAGATTTTTATTTTAAAATTTTTATCTTATCTTATCTTATTTTTCAAAATTCAAATCTTTTTTTTAAAAAATCATATCTTTTTCAAAATATTATCTTATCTTTTTCAAAATCTTATCTTATCCTTTTTTTCAAAAATCATATCTTTTTCAAAATATTTTCTTTTTGTTAGTTTTTGTTTTTTATTTTTTCCTACTACTATGAACTCTCACCCCTTTAGCTATGAGTCTGGTTACAACTGTATTGCAGGAAGAGGAGATTGTAATGACAACTTGCATCAAGGATGGAACAATCAAAGATGGGAGGGGCCACAAGGATTTTATCAACCCTCATGGCAACAACCACCTCCAATGGACTATCAACAACCATTTTGTGATGCATATCAGGGCAATGGCTATGGTGAGCAATCTTTCGATTATCAACAGCCACCACCATACGCCTATGAACCCCTCCTCAACATAACTTTGGACCACCATACTCACAAGCCCCTTTCCACCAAACACCTTCATATGACCCTAATCCTTGTCCACCACACCAACCACCTTATGAGCCATACTTAGAACCACCACCTCAATATACACCATCTCCTTATTATTATCAAGATGAACCACCTTCCTACCATGAACCCTTTCTCCCAACAAATGAACCCTCCTATCCACCCCAAACCTCCATGGAGAAAGCATTTACCGATCTAAACTCTACTATACAAGCTCTCGCCGCCCGAATCGGACCACCAAATACCTTCAACAATCAACCCTCAAGCTCTAGTGCACTTCTTTTTCAACCACATAATAATACACCCATCCCATCACCACCATCTATGAAAGAGCACCCACATCCATCAATCCAAGAGCAAGATGATCCCAATGATGCAATTGATATGGAACAAGAGAAAGATGATCATCTTCGCAAATCCATACTTCATAAGGAGCTAGAGGAGGCACTAAAGGTGAAGGTAGGAGAGACCCTTGAAGATGAAGGAGTAATTGAAGGGAGTTGTCATGGAAAGGTAATCATCAAGGAGGAACAAGAGTCAAGGGATCATTTCCAGGAAACAGTAGATCAATTTCATGCAACCCTTCATCAATTGGAGCAAGCAATAAATCAATTACCTTCCAGACGGTCAGACACTCAAGGAACTCCCATGGCTTCATGTGGAAAATCTAATGAAGAACGTAGCATGAAGGAGACACTAGAGACTCCAGTGGAAAATAAGGATCATGACTTTGCCCTGGAACAAATGGAGGAAGCCATAATAGTTGCAGAGGAAGAAGTGGTTGAAGATTTAGGAGATGTAGAACCTCCACGGGAACCTCAAGTCACAGAACCCTCTTCTAAGGAGTTTGAATTTGTTGTTGAGGAGGGTGTACAACCTCCAAGGCATATCATGGTTGAAGACTTGTAAAAGGTTGATCAAGAGATGGAGATTTCAGAAGAAGAAGCACAACCTCCCATACTCTTGGAAAGCAGTGAAGAGGAGATTGAATTGGAAGAAAGCTACCAAGAGGAAGAGGTTGAAATTGAAGAAGCTTACAAGGAGGTGGAAGCTGTTAGAGAAGAGCACAAGAGAGTGGAGCTTGCAAGTTCATTAGAAACACCTCTTCCAAAGCCATTACCGTCCAACACAACATTCAAGTGGGTAAAATTCATATCCTTTAGCTTTCTAATTCCACTTGAATATGGGCTACTGGAGACGGATGGTTGGTGCACGAAATTGTGATCATCAACAATGGTGCCAAAAACTTGGTAGCGCTCTCAAACGTGAATCACACTTAGTCACAACTCCGCACAACTAACCAGCAAGTGCACTGGGTCGTCCAAGTAATACCATACGTGAGTAAGGGTCGATCCCACGGAGATTGTTAGTATGAAGCAAGCTATGGTCATCTTGTAAATCTCAGTTAGGCGGATAGTAAATGTTATGGAGTTTTTGAATAATAAATAAAACAGAAAATAAAGATAGAGTTACTCATGTAATTCAATGGTGGGAATTTCAGATAAGTGTGTGGAGGTGTTTGTCCCTGTTGGATCTCTGCTTTCCTACTGTCTTCCTTCAATCCTTCTTATTCCTTTCCATGGCAAGCTGTATGTAGGGCATCACTGTTGTCAATGGCTACATCCCATCCTCTCAGTGAAAAAGGTCTAAATGCTCTGTCACGGCACGGCTAATCATCTGTCGGTTCTCGATCATGTTGGAATAGAATCCCTTGATTCTTTTGCGTTTGTCATCACGCCCAACAATCGCGAGTTTGAAGCTCATCACAGTCATTCAATCCCTGAATCCTACTCGGAACACCACAGACAAGGTTTAGACTTTCCAGATTCTCATGAATGCCGCCATCAATCTAGCTTATACCACGAAGATTCTGATTAAGGAATCTAAGAGATATGCGCCCGGTCTAAGGTAGAACGGAAGTGGTTGTCAGTCACACGTTCATAGGTGAGAATGATGATGAGTGTCACGGATCATCACATTCATCATGTTGAAGTGCAATGAATATCTTAGAATAAGAACAAGCGGAATTGAATAGAAAATAGTAGTAATTGCATTGAAACTTGAGGTACAACAGAGCTCCACACCCTTAATCTATGGTGTGTAGAAACTCCACCGTTAAAAATACATAAGTGATGAAGGTCCAGGTATGGCCGAATGGCCAGCCTCCAAACGTGATCAAAAGATCGAAAAAATACAATCAAAGACACTGAATACAATAGTAAAAAGTCCTATTTATACTAGACTAGCTACTAGGGTTTACAGAAGTAAGTAATTGATGCAGAAATCCACTTCCGGGGCCCACTTGGTGTGTGCTTGGACTGAGCTTGAGCTTTACACGTGCAGAGGCTTCTTTTGGAGTTGAACGTCAAGTTGTAACGTGTTTTTGGCGTTAAACTCTGGTTCGTGACGTGTTTCTGGAGTTTGACTCCAGAATGCAGCATGGAACTGGCGTTGAGCGCCAAATTACGTCATCTAATCACGAATAAAGTATGAACTATTATATATTGCGGGAAAGCTCTGGATGTCTACTTTCCAACGCCGTTAAGAGCGCGCCATTTAAAGTTCTGTAGCTCCAAAAAATCCATTTTGAGTGCAGGGAGGTCGGAATCCAATAGCATCAGCAGTCCTTTATCAGCCTTTTATTAGAGTTTTGCTCAGGTCCCTCAATTTCAGCCAGAAATTACCTGAAATCACAGAAAAACACACAAACTCATAGTAAAGTCCAAAAATGTGAATTTAGCATAAAAACTAATCAAAACATCCCTAAAAGTAGCTAGATCCTACTAAAAACTACCTAAAAACAATGCCAAAAAGCGTATAAATTATCCGCTCATCAATGGTCAACTTAGAGCTCTTTGTGGCATTAAGCGTAAGAGGGAGATGGTCCGTGGAGGAAGTTGTCAAGCAAGGTTCCACATGGTTGTGTGCTCAACATTTAAACGCAAAGGTTGGCGTAAAGCTCAACTGAATAGGTCTAGGAAGTTGTTTGGCCGCTTCAGTGAGAATTCAGACTGCCTGCCACCCAGATGGAACAATATTGCTCAACAAGAAGACGGGTGCAAAAGCAAGGTTTGGGACCCCGGAATTCAATCTAGAAATTAATACTCTTGGGGCCTTGTCACTTGCTTTAGCTTGCTTGAAGGCTTTCTGTGCCTAGTTTGGGATCCCGGAGGCTATTGGAAGTATAAACATTGGTGGGGATTCCTGGATCAGTACAAGCATAAGCCACCATAATAGGGAGCTTACCAAATGTCCAACTTAAGGACTTTAACTAAAAGTGCTAGGTGGGAGACAACCCACCATGGTATAATCGTTCCTTTTTCTATTTTAATTTTAGTCTGTTTTTGAGTTTTGATTGAACCTGGAATCATGCATAGTATTCATATTAAGCATTGCATTCTGCATACTGCATTATAAAAAAAATTTCACGCATGCGACGCGACAGCGTCGCCAACGTGTCCGCGTCATATGTGTGTTGGGAAGAAAAGAAAATTGAATAGAGAGTCACGCGAAAGCGTGGCTGGAGGCGTTCCTTTGGCACAATTTGACCGACGTGACTGCGTCGCTGACGCGTCCGCGTTATTTGGGAAAAATGCCTCCCACGCGTTCGCGTCACCCACGCGTTCGCGTCACCCACGCGACGCATGCCTCAAAATCGACGTAAAAAGGGTGTATGGCCGAAAGTTGAGCTGGAATTGGGCTGGACTCGTACTAGAAGCACAAGCCCTACCACGTGAACGCGTGCCCGACGCGTACGCGTCATTTTTCAAAATAGGCCATCCACGCAATCGCGTCCCCTACGCGACCGCGTCACCCAGATTTTTGGCAAATGCAATTAAACAGAGAGTTGTGCGAACGTGAGGCTACACTCGTGCCACTAGCACAAATCGAGTCACGTGTCCGCGTGCCACTCGCATTCGCGTCACTTCCTCGAAGCACTATCCATGTGACCGCGTGCCCCGCGCATCCGCGTTTCCTGTGCCGCACAGCCTATCCATCCCAGCGCCAACTATCTTATCTTTTCTTAATCTTTTTCTTTCCCTTTTCTTAATTCTTTCTTCTTCCTTCTTTACTTTCTTCTATTATCTCTATTCTTCACCTTATTCATTCTTTTTCTTCTTCTCTCTTTACTCTATTCTTTCTCTTTTTCTCCCTTTCTTTTCTATATCTCCTATTTTACATTGGTGTTACAATCTTTTTACTCATCTGTTGCATATCTCTTGCATTATTTTAGGTGCTTCTTAACTTGTTTACTATTTAGTTGACATGCCATGTGCTTCTATTATTTTCTCACTTGCATGTTGTAGCTACCATGTAATTGAGACTCCCATTATTTGGCATTAACCCACCCAGACTTTATTTATATTCTTATTTCTGGGTTACTTTTTTCTTCTTTTTCCTCTTCTTTCAGGCTGGCCACCAAGAGGGAAAAAGACGAGTTTCTAACTGGAACTGTGAACAAGTTTACCGCACAATCTTTGGAGAAAAGCATCAGTTGGAGCAACCCGTCCACCTGCACATCTCAGCTTGCACCGAGGACGGTGCAATTTTTAAGTGTAGGGAGGTCGATACAGATCTCCATGGGTTAGCTATTTTCTTCTTTTCAACACCATTGTTTCATTTGTAGTTCATTGTTGCATTTGCATGTTTGTTTGATTTTATGCATTTAGCTACTACTTGGTTAAAGTAATGAGTTTCTTTTTAAGAGCCTATTTTTGAAAGAAAATTTTCACTAATTTAAATCAAAATTTAAATGTTAAATTTGCTTGGAAGTTGTATTTGGGAACATAGTTAAAAGCTAGAACACACAACCTGTGATATTTGAGCTTATTTACATGGTTACATTATTTAACCATAAATATTTTATTCTTGTGTGTCTTCTTCTCTATAACTGCAATCTTGGCTTTGTTCCATTCTATATGTCCATTATTTAGTGTATTTACATGCTTGCATATGATTGAGGCCATTACTTGTTTTTGCTCACTTATCCCAAATAAGCCTACCGTTTTATGTCACCCTTGTTAGCCACTTTGAGCTTTTTAATCCCCTTCTGTTCTATAACCACATCACTAGCCTTAAGCAGAAAAACAAATTAAATATCTCAATTGAATCTTTGGTTAGCTTAAGATAGAGGTTGTGCATCAACTAAGTGTGAAAAAACTGTGGGAACATGGGTTAAAAAGGGAATGTATCATGTTTCTAATTCTGAATATTGGGAAATTTGGGTATCTACTCATGTAAAACAGAAAATTAAAAAATTCCATATGTATTGATATGTTATTTTAGTTTTTATGTCTCTATAAAAAAAAGAAAAAAAAGAAAAGAAAAAAAGAAAAGAAAAAAATATAATATAAATAAATAAGGGGACAAAATTACCCCAATGTTAAGTTAATAAAAGATCAATGCATATGTGACACACATCAAAAGAAAAGTTGACACATGAGTATGTGATATAAAAGTGGGAATTATGGGTAGCTAGGCATGATTTTAGAAATTATATAGAATGTATGTATGTTAGGTGATAGCTCAGGTTACTCAAAGATTCAATTTATAGCTCACTTAGCCATAAATATATTCTCACCCTTGCCTTGGCCCCATTACAACTTTGAAAAGACCTCATAATGTGTGCATGGGTATACTAAATATTCGTTAATTGGTTAGATGAAGGACAAAGTTTAGAAAGCATGATTAGGGAAGAATAGAGTGATTGACCCTAGACACTTGAGAGATTAGAGTGCTATACACTACCAGTGAGGGTTCAGTGCTTGATTCTATGTTCCCTGCTTTCATGAGCTATCTTCTTACAAGTTTACTTGTCTTTTATTGTGTAATTTGAATTAGTGGAATTTGATTCATATTTGTCTTGAAAAACTTGTTTACTTTTAACCAAGTAAGTAGAAACATTTTGCATGTAGTTGCATCTGCATAGATAGGTTGCATTGCATACTCTCTATCATTCATCTTCACTCCTTTATAGCTTCTCTGGAGCTTAGCATGGAGACATGCTAATATTTAAGTGTGGGGAGGTTGATAAACCACTATTTTATGGTTTATCTTGTGCTCAATTGAGTGGTTTTTATCAACTCTTTACCCACTTATTCATATAATTTGCATGGTTTTACATTCTCCTTCCTGATTTTGTGCTATGACTGAAAACATGCTTCTTTGGCTTTTATTTTCTTACATTTAAATCCTCTCTTATTATCATTCGATGCCTTGATATGTGTGTTAAGTGATTTCAGGGATTACAGGGCAAGAATGGCTTAGAGGATGGAAAGGAAGCATGCTAAAGTGGAAGGAATACAAGAAGTTGAAGAAATTGCTAAGCTGTCCAGCCTGACCTCTTCGCACTCAAATGGTCATAACTTGGACTACAGAGGTTCAAATGAGATGGTTTCAGTTGAGTTAGAAAACTAATGTCCGGGGCTTCGATTTGATATATAATTTGCCATAGTGTCCATACAGATAGATGATGCGAACGCGCGCTCCACGCGGATGCGTCGCATCTGCGAATCTCATTCCACGCAAACGCGTGGATGACGCCTCCGCGTCACTTTGTCGTGACCTGTACGGACCAGAAAGTGCTGGGAGTGATTTCTGGGCTGTTTTTGACCTAATTCTCGGCCCAGAAAACACAGATTAGAGGCTGGGAGTGGAGCAGAAGGAATCATTCAATCATTACTCACAATTTCAGGTTTTAGATGTAGTTTTTAGAGAGAGAGGTTCTCTCCTCTCTCTTAGGATTAAGATTCCTCTTAAAGGATTTAGGATTTCTTTTAATCATTAGGATTGTTTCTTCGTACCAGGTTCAATAATATATGCTTCTCTTCTACTTTTATTTACTCTGATGCTTTCATTTGTATCTGATTTATGTTGCCCAATTGGCTTATGAGCCATTCATGTTAGGATTTTCTTAATCAATATAATTTGAAGTATTTCAGACTCATGATTGTTTTGCTCTATTTATGATTTAGTTTTCATTTTGGTCTTGGTTAAGAAATCAGTAACTCAGGAGTTATTAGACTCAACGTGATCGATAATTGCTATCTTTGTTAATTAGCTTGAACTTCAATAATCCCAATATTTTTTAGGAGTTAACTAGGATTTTAAGATCAAACTAATTAGTCACTTGACCTTCCCTTGCACTAGCAAAGGTTAACTAAGTAAAATTAAGATTCAATTTTCATCATCATTGATAAGGATAATTAGGATAGGACTTCCAATTTCGCATACCTTGCCAAGAGTTTATTTTACAGTTATTTATTTATTTTACTTGTCATTTAACATACTTCTTCCTTACTTTCAAAACCCCGATTTATAATCTTCATAACCAATAATAAGAACATACCTCCCTGCAATTCCTTGAGAAGATGACCCGAGGTTTAAATACTCGATTATCAATTTATTTAGGGGTTTCTTACTTGTGATAACCAAAACGTTTGTACGAAGAGATTTTCTGTTGGTTTAGAATCTATTCTCACAACGCGACTATATTTTATAGAATTCTTTACTAGCAAAAATCCTAACGTCAGTCACTTAGGTTCCTGGCCAACTTTATTTCATCAACTCCTAACAAAGCTGTATATATCATCTTAACATTCTCTATCAGACGTTAAGTGCCATGTGGACAATAAGGACAAAATGATTCCTGGCCTCCTTTGTGTTGAAACGATGCTATTTTCTACCAATTTCCATCATATTTCCCATAACCCTAATCCTTCACATTGAACTACTTTCCTCACAATGTATCCCAACATCAAACTATAGTCGTTGATGGCATCAATTGTTAGCCCTAGCTTCTGGAGGAACTCAATGCGCTCTCTCATGACTTCAATTGTTGAAGGTAGCTCAAGGTCATGCAACTCATCAGGGACGATTCCCAAACCCCAAAGGAAGTTGAATATGATGGCCCGCGATACCAACTTCTCCTTGCGACCTTGAATCATACACCACATCATCAATGGCATCTCGTATTCAAGAAATTTCAATGCTTATGTCGAATTCCATGTGCATAAAGAAAAACCCTAAATAGGTTTAGATTTTTGTGGATTTCAGAAGAAAGGTGTGAAGGAAATCATGATATCTTTGAAACTGCATTGAATTGGTGAGAAGCAAATTGGGTTCAGAACAAGTTAAGAAGTTTTTTTCTTATGAACATTGAAGTTGTATAGTGTATGTTGTTGATACGTGAGCATCTTTCCTATCTTTTTCTAGTGAATTTGCATCTAATTTGTTGAGTTTAATAAAGAATTAATTATCTTTTAGCCAATATGGATGCTACTTTGAGTCTTTTGCAATTTTGTTTATTTTAGGTAGCATTTGGCGGAATTTGATGGAGTTTCTGTAGCACAAGAATCAAAAGAGATGGCAGCGAGGAGCGACGCGTACGCGTGCCTGATGCGTCCGCGTGAATTGGAGATATCCATGGCAACGCATGCGCGTGACTGACGCGTACGCGTGATTTGAAGATTTGCTCAGCGACGCGTACGCGTGACCGACGTGTCTGCGTGACTCGCAGAAAAGACCATCGACGCGTACGCGTGACATGCACCACGTGCAAAAAACGTAGAAAACACTGGGGGGTGATTTCTGGGCCCCATTTTAGCACCCAAGTTAGGCACGGATCCAGTGAAGCCAAGTGGTCCCCATGTTACAAGACGCGGAGTAGTTAGTTAATTCTGATTTAAATTCAAATTTGATTTTAAACTAGGAAAATATATTATCTTAATTTTAAATATTAGATTTTAAATTAATTAGGATTAGTTATAAAAAGGGGAGACTTCTCTTCTATTAGGTAGATTCCATTAGGGGGATTCCATTAGGGAATTCTATAAAAATTTTCATTCCGCATTCCATGAGCAACTAATCCTCCATTGTGAAGGTTAGGAGCTCTGTCTATTTGTATGGATTGATTTTATTGTTTTTTTCTATTTTAATTCATGTGTGGTTTTATAATTTAAGAATTGTTTTCGTTTTTATCTTATGAATTTGGGTGGAACGGAAGTATGACCCTCTTTCTATTTGAGTTCTTGTAAAACTTGGAAAAGCTCTTTACTTGAACAACAGCTTGAAAACATATTCTCCTAAATTTTAATTATTTGGATTTAACAGGATACATGACATATAATCCTCTTATTTTTGGGTAATTAGAATTTTTGTGGCATATAAACTGGAATTTGAACTTCACCCTATAATTGGAATTAATTGACCAAGAAATTGGCAGTTGATGAGTTTTAGAGGAGGCTAGGAAGGTCTAAGGAATTAGGGTCTAGTCATAAATAGTTTACCATAAATTAAATCCTACATGATTAAAATAGTGAGTAAGAAAAGTTAATCCGGAAAAGTAGATAACTCTGAAACCTTAACTATCTTCTCATTGTATTATTCTCAACTTATTTATTTATCTATGTTTAATGCTCTTTGAATACCAAAACACTCTTTTCTGCTTGTCTAACTAATCCTATCAAACGCTATTGTTGCTTAATCATCAATCCTCGTGGGATCGACCCTTACTCACGTAAGGTACTACTTGGTATGACCCGGTGCACTTGCCGGTTACTTTGTGGGTTATAAAATACCGCACCAAGTTTTTGGCACCGTTGCCGGGGATTGACTGTGATTAACAACTATCAGTTGTTTGATTGCTTAGATTAGGCGTTTTTAATTTTATTAAAATCTATTTTTTTAAAAAAATAATAAATAATTTTTTAATAAATAAATAGCATCAAGTTTTTCTTAATTTTTGAAATTAAGTTTGGTGTTCCGTAGTAATTTTTCTCTTAAAAAAATTTAAATAAAAAACTGTTATTCTCTCTTCTTTGCTTTCCTATTTACCACATGGTGCATTTAATTCTGTTTGGTGTTTTGTGCTAAGGAAAAATAATGGAGAGAGATCACATGGACTACTTACACCCGAGTAGTGACTCATACTATGGTGGATGGAGGAACTATCCAAATTTTGGTTGGCAAAGTCAAAACCAAAGAAACTTTAATGCTCCATGTTCCAACTATCAAGAGCCACCACCTCCATATTCATATCAAGAACCACCATCTCCATATTCATATCAAGAACCACCATCTCACTATCCATATCAATAACCATCATCTTTCTACCCATACCAAGAGCCACCATCTCCCTATTCATATCAAGAACAAGCATCTCCTTCTTATGCATATCAAGAGCCACCATCTCCTTATTCATCTCAAATACCATCAAATCTTGAGCTTCTCATGAAAGAATTCCTACATGATATAAAGACAATTGTCAAAAATATAGAGAAATATGTGCAGACAATAATCAAGAACCAGAAAGTGGAACAAGCAAATTCCTTCCCAAGAGATATAATGCAAGATCCTATGGAAGAAAGTGAGGAAACCAATCAAAGGAGTTTATACTTTAGTGAATTACAGAACTTTCCACCCTCACATATGGAAGAAGAGGAAGATGCACAACCTCCCATGCCCTTGGTAAACAATGAAGAAGAGATTGAATTAGAAGAAAACTACCAAGAGGAAGATGTTCAAATTGAGGAAGCTTGCAAAGAGGTAGAAAAAATCAAAGGAGAGCACAAGGGAGTGGAGCTTGCAAGACCTCCCCAAAGCCATTACCATCTAATACAACATTCAAGTGGGAAAAATTCCTATCCTTAACCTTTACTTCCCCACTTGAATATGGGCTACTGGAGACGGATGGTCAACTTAGAGATCTTTGTGGTATTAAGAGTAAGAGGAAGATGGTTAGTGGCAAGAGTTGTCAAGTAAGGTTCAATATGGTTGCATGCTCCAAATTGAAGTGCAAGGATTGGAGAAGAGCTCAATTGAATGGGTCTAGAAGGTTGTTTGGATGTCTCTGTGAGAATTCAGATTGCTTGCCACCCGGTGAAAATAATGGTGATCCACAAGAAGACGGGTGTAAAAGCAAGGTTAAGGACCCTGGAATTCATTCCCACAATCAACACTCTTGGGGCCTTGTCACTTGCTTCAACTTGCTCAAAGGCGTTATGCGCCTAGTTTGGGATCCCGGTAGCCATTAGAATTACAAACATTGGTGGAGATTCCTGGATCAGTACAAGCACAAGCTACCATGACAAGGAGCTCACCACATGTCCAACTTAAGGACTTTAACTAAAAATGCTTGGTGGGAGACAACCCACCGTGGTATGATCATTCCTTTTCATTCTTAGTTATTTTTCGTAGTAGTAGTTTTCTCACTTATTTGATTTTTATTGAGTTCGTACTAATTTTCTGATCATGCAGCTATTTTAGAACAAGAACCGGATATAAAAAAAGAGAAAGAAGAGCACCCGACGCGCAAGCGTTGCTGACACGTACGCGTCAGATGGGTGTGTGTAAAAAATAAAAATGAAGAGAGTTGCGTGGGAGTGGCGTAGGAATGAAGCCTTTCGCACAAACATGCCCACGCGTGCGCGTCATTAGTGATTTTGGCACTCCACGCGTGCGCGTCATTGACGCGTACGCATGACTTGAATTTTGACGTAAATATGTGTTTGGCAGACAGTTATGTAGGTTTGGGGCTGGAAGTGTGCTAGATGCACAAAATTGACCACGCGTACGCGTCCCTAACGCATGCACGTCATTTGACCAAACATCCAAGCGTGCGCGTGCATGATGCGAACGCGTCGTATGCCAATATTGGTTCCCTAGCCACGCGAACAAAGAGTTGTGCGTGCACGCGGCTAGTTTCGCACGAATCGCATAAAACCCAGGGCACACGTACGCGTGCCTGATGCTTACGCGTCCTTAAGAAAATTTCGCAACCCACGCGAATGCGTGTTGCATGCGTACGTGTCGCCTGCGCCGCACAATTACACTAGTTCGCCGCCCAGTTTTAATTTTCTTCTCTCTCTCCCAATCCTAATTCTCTCTTGTTCCTTTATCCTTTTATTCTTCTTTCATCTTATCATTTGTTTTTGTTTTCAGATTTTGTTTGCTTGAGGACAAGCAAACATTTAAGTTTGGTGTTGACGCTTTGCTTAAAGCTTTTCTGTTTATTCCTATGGCACCAAAAGGGAGGCGAATCATCTTCACGGAGGAGCACAACCTGAAGAATATAGCGACCGCTAGGATAACTAAGGTGGTTGAGTTCCTTTCATATTTTTTATTCCTCCCCTCTTTTTCTAGGTTATGTTCCGGTTTTCTGCTATTTTGCGTTGTTTGCTGCATGATCCTTTATTAGTGAGAATCCTAGGTCTAGTTTAGTTTTCCCTTAAATGCTTTAATGCTGAAACGATGTTTCATGTACCACTCACTGAACTTGAATCTAAAGAGAAAAGAAAAGAAGTGATGTATTGCATGAGAAATTAAGTTAATTTTAAATAGTCTTATTTACTTAAATGTTGTGGTATTAATAGTAATTCTGAATGCATGATATGAAAAGTGCATATTTGAATTTGAATCAAGGGATGTTGATGTATAAGGAACAGGAATTTAGAGAATTATTATGACTTCTCTGAAATAAACAAAAATTTAATCCTTGAAGCAAAAGAAACAGCAAAAGAAAAAAAATAAATAATAATAAAAGCAAGGTCCAAGGCTCTGAGCATCAATGACTAGGGAGGTCAGACATGATTAAAAGCTCAAAGAGTTGCTTCCCTAGTCATATGCTTGTGGTGTGATTGTGTCAAGTAATCCTTGAGACAGAAAACTTAGAGTCGAGACCAAGTGTGTTTAACAGAGTATGCCAAAGGCTTTAAGCACCACTGTCTGAGAGTAACTGAAAGAAAAATCAGGACTCAAAGAGAGTCCCCCAGTTAAGTGCTTGTGGTATTTCTGTGTCAAGTAATCCTTGAGACAAAACATTTAAAGTCACGGCTAGGCTCAAGGTGCAAAGCACAAAAGAAAAATAAATTAAACTAAATTTTGCTGTGTTCAAGGATTAAACTGAAATATAAAAGATCAGAGAATTCATAATATTATTCGGATTCTAATTCAGAATGACAATAACATCCTCCTGATTCAAAGGAGAGTGACATGCCAAACCTATCCAGGATTACAGTTATAAACCCGACTATAAAAAGAGACACGAGCTTAATCGAACTCTCATTCTCATGAAAATTCACATCCTAAGCTTATGTTAGTTTTGGTTGCTTGAAGACAAGCAACAGTTTAAGTTTGGTATTGTGATGCCTGAGCATCTTTCCTATCTTTTTCTAGTGAATTTGCATCTAATTTATTGAGTTTAATAAAGAATTAATTATCTTTTAGCCAATATGGATACTACTTTGAGGATTTTGCAATTTTGTTTATTTTAGGTAGCATTCGGCGGAATTTGATGGAGTTTCTGCAGCACAAGAATCAAAGGAGATGGCAGCGAGGAGCGACGCGTACGCGTGCCTGACGCGTGCGCGTGATTTGGAGATATCCATGGTGACGCGTGCGCGTGACTGACGCGTACGCGTGATTTGAAGATTTGCTCTACGATGTGTACACGTGACCGACGCGTCCGCGTGACTCGCAGAAAAGACCATCGATGCGTACGCGTGACTAACGCGTACGCGTGACATGCGCCACATGCAGAAAACGCAGAAAATACTGGGGGTAATTTCTGGGCCCCATTTTAGCACCCAAGTTAGGCGCGGATCCAGTGAAGCCAAGTGGTCCCCGCGTTACAAGACGCGGAGTAGTTAGTTAATTCTGATTTAAATTCAAATTTGATTTTAAAATAGAAAAAGATATTATTTTAATTTTAAATATTAGATTTTAAATTAATTAGGATTAGTTATAAAAAGGGGAGACTTCTCTTCTATTAGGTAGATTCCATTAGGGGGATTCCATTAGGGAATTCTATAGAAATTTACATTCCGCATTTCATGAGCAACTAATCCTCCATTGTTAAGATTAGGAGCTCTGTCTATTTGTATGGATTGATTTTATTGTTTTTTCTATTTTAATTCATGTGTGGTTTTATAATTTAAGAATTGTTTTCGTTTTTATCTTATGAATTTGGGTGGAACGGAAGTATGACCCTCTTTCTATTTGAGTTCTTGTAAAACTTGGAAAAGCTCTTTGCTTGAACAACAGCTTTAAAACATATTCTCCTAAGTTTTAATTATTTGGATTTAACAGAATACGTGACATATAATCCTCTTATTTTTGGGTAATTAGAATTTTTGTGGCATATAAACTGGAATTTGAACTTCACCCTCTAATTGGAATTAATTGACCAAGGAATTGGCAGTTGATGAATTTTAGAGGAGATTAAGAAGGTCAAAGGAATTAGGGTCTAGTCATAAATAGTTTGTCATAAATTAAATCCTACATGATTAAAATAGTGAGTAAGAAAAGTTAATCCGAAAAAATAGATAACTCTGAAACCTTAACTATCTTCTCATTATATTATTCTCAACTTATTTATTTGTCTGTGTTTAATGCTCTTTGAATACCAAAACACTCTTTTCTGCTTGTCTAACTAATCCTATCAAACGCTATTGTTACTTAATCCATCAATCCTCGTGGGATCGACCCTTACTCACGTAAGGTATTACTTGGTACGACCCGGTGCACTTGCCGGTTAGTTTGTCGGTTGTAAAATACCGCACCAGTTGTGCAGCTTGAAGTTGCAGAATATTAAACTATTAGAGTTATAGGAGATATCATGAAAATTAAAAGAAAATGATGTCGTTTCCACACAAAAGGGATTAAAGATCATTTTGTCCCTTTGGAGACTAAAATGAGTAAATACTCTTAATACTCACATGATCCCAAAAGAAAAGGGTGAGGTTGAAGACATACAATTCATAACCAAAAAAAAAAAATACAACATAATATTTTGTTACATATACATTACGTTTATAATGTTTGTTTCCTATATGGATGTTTTGCCTTTTTTATTTAAATTAATAAAATATATTCTGAATAAATGTTATTTTTAATTCCTTATCGATCACTATCAATTTGCAAAGCTCGATTAACTTCAATTTTAGAGGAAAAAAATACATAAATAATCAGCAGGTCACTATTTAATAACTGGTAAGAAGGTCAATTAAACCATTTATTTGAGTGATTGAAGATCAATAAAAAATTTTCATATTTTTTAGACATTTTATCCTTTGCATAAAGAGTGAAGGATCAGAAAAGGTATTTACTCAAATAATTTATTTTCAACTGTTGAATTTGAGAAAAATAATAATAATATGATGATGACTAATATTATAATCTTGGGTTAAAAATCCAAAAAAATATTGTGATGTGTGTGTTTATTGTGCATAAAAATAAAATGTTCAAAAAAAGCCCAATAGTGTGTGTAATTCATTAGGCTATTATGCAACAAGCCCAAGATCAAAAGCAAACATTTCATTCTCATGTTGCCCATGACAATTTTTACTGATCACAAATTAAGGAGAAAAGCAACACTCTCTTCTCTGGCTCGTAAGCAAACAATTAAACACTCCCTTTTCTCTTCAAAACTGCAACCCACGTGATTAACCTTAAATCAAGGTTGAAAAGTTTCAAAATCAAGCAAAGAAAAAGAAGCCCAGTTTAGGGTTCCATTAAAACAAAAAAGGTAATCACCAAGTTGAAGCAGCAAGAGAAAAGAAGAAGAAAAGTCAGAGGCTAGTGTAAAAAGCAAAAATAAAATCAAAGATTGAATCAAAAGAAAATCAGACCAATATTTCTATCTTTATACTTCTATTGTAGCTTGTTAAAGTTGCCTTCCTCCTGCATGTATTATTTAGATAAGATGAAGAAAATGAAAGTTGTGTATCACTGCTACAAATCAAAGGTCAAAAACAAAACTTGGAGACAAACAATGGATAAGTGGCTCAGATTCTTGAAGCCAAAAGAGAAAGGAAGAACGAGAAGCAGTAAGGTAAGGATGCATGCCAACTCTAATCCCTGCTGCTATCCCATCTCTCCTATGTGTCTCTGATCTGAAATTTTGGAAAAGAAGAATAAGTCAAAGGTGTTCAACCATGCTCAAGTTTTGAAAGTTTTACTCTTCTTTAAAAAGGGTAAACAGCCAGAAATCGAAGTAAGGAGAGCGAGCATACTATTTAGGTCTTCATAGCCTTCAAGCTATCCTTTCTTCTCCATCATGACTTTATATTGAATTTTTTGTGCTTTAGTTTTTATCTTTTTTTTTTGTTTCTTATCAATGGAAAAATACATTATGTGTGGTAATAGAAAACGTCATTGAGAGAAAAGCCAAAGAGCATATTCTTGGCGAAAAATCATAAAATTATTTCAAACTCTTTTGTTTGTATTTTTGTTTTGTATTCATGATCTTGGGGCGATTCCCTTACTAAATTTGGTGAGCACTTAGTGATTGAAAGTCTAGGGAGTGAACCTAGCTAAATCAAATTTAGGTAGAAATTTGGTTTGTCCCAGATAGGATTGGGTAGAATTCTAGAAAATTGGTGATTGTAATCTTTGTGAAAAATAGTGGAAATTCCACCACTATTATGGTGTAGTATGGATGTAGGCCATATTGCACAAGGTGGTAAAAACAAGATATATGACTGTGTTATTTTCTTTTCTCTACTATGCTTATGGTTTCTTTTGATAAGAGACAAAATGAAATTATTTCCTGCAAAATTAACTTAGCAGAAGTCATAGCAACTCAGTATGTTTAAAAGTAACTTGTTTGTTCTGTTCCTAATCAATCGTTAAGAGATAAAACAAAATTGTCTTCTGCATAATTAATATTGCAAACTCAATAGTAACACTAAATAAAATTTAATTTTAAGTTAAAGTGTACAAATTTAAAAAAGACCATAAATTTAACCTCCTTTCTCTAGGCTATTGATAACTTTCACCAACTATATGCACAAATTTATTTGTTGTGCATAAGTATAGCAATGGCGATCAAATATATGAAGGCAAATTAGGGTTTAACACTGTATAATTCTTATGCAAATAGCAAGAATTTAAATTTATTGTTACTTATACAATTTAGGAGCTATAAAATAAAATAGATTAGAGAGATCAGAAGTCTCATATTTTAAAAGTTTTGCTCCAATTACACATCTTATGTTTATACATCTTTTCTAATTTGTGCATCTAAATGTGAGAATATATAGTTTAGTAACGTGGGTGAGTGATATTTTGAAATAATATTAAGTAATTAATTTTTTGAGTTAATATCAATTAATTTTTTAAAAATTATTTTTTATCTTAAAATTTAAATTTTAAATTTTAAATTCTTAATTTTAGATTCTAAATTATAAACTCTAATACAAAATTGACTAACGTTGATGATTAATTAAAAGTTAGTACTTATATTTCCTTGGCATTCCATTGTGAGATGGCAATGGATGAGTGTGTGTATCCACAAAATAGTTAGGTTGAATTGAAAACCTTGGACTTTGGTGAACTTGTTGGGTCTTTTTCAAAAGTAGACAAATTAGGGATGTTAATAGGACAGGATGAGAGCAGGAGATGCCTTCCTGTTCTCCGTTCCCGCCCCTAGATTTTATTTCTATCCCTGTTACGGGAGATAATTGTTCCCATCCTCGTTTTTCGCATTCGTTGTGTTCTAGCTTTGCAGGGTCCCATTTGCTATCTCCTTATATTGAACATTTACATGAAAATTATAGGTAAAAATTAAAAAAAAAACCACAAAACATGATTACAACACACCAATATATCTTATACAAAATTACAATTTACATGTCTAGAAATACCAAATAACAAATCATAGTTCATAAAACAAAATCTTAAAATACAACTTTCATTTAAAAAAAAGCCATAAAATAAAGTCTGCAACATTAAATATTTTTTTATTGTCAAAATACAACTTTCAACAAACAAGTTCATGTTCTCTGTTAAAATAACACAAACATGAATATGTTAGCACACATCATAAACAAGAAGAAATATTAAATAAAAATTTGACATAGTAAAAAAATAATTACCTAAACTACTAAATCCCCCATATCAATCTCATAGTCCGAAGGAATTGAAAATTTCGACGCTGATTTACGTATATTATACCAATCAATAATTCTCGAGAGTTGAATTTGACTTGAAATTGAGCTTTAATACCAAATAACTGTGGTAAAACCTCTATTGACAAGTATTTGTACAGAATATGGGAGAGGATGACTAATTGTCGTAGACCCAGTCAACAACTGTTATTCATTTTTGGGTAATGAAGTGATCAAAACAATAGAATGATATAAAAAGGAAAGTGGAAGATAATACGTCCTCAATAGTAAGAGACAACACCAACACCATAAAAATATGAGAAACAACGTCTTTACACATATATGTTAAGAAGCCGATTATCATATCCCAAATTAGTTAGTCAACCAAATAATTCTCCTATATGAGCATGTTCCATCTAAAAAGTAATATGGACCACATGCTTACAACAATAAGCACCAAGTATCCCTGTAATCTAGAGCACAAGTCTATGTATATCCCTTAGCATCTAAAAGAACATAAGATAATCTATTTAACCATCTTGCAAACCATAACAGCATAGATCCAGCAACAACCAACAATGTTTTTCCCTGGAAAAAGCAGAACTTTTCATTTTGCAGAAGAGGAATATAAGCCTAATGTATAATATGCAAAAGAGGATAAATTATAAACTGCAATAAATCAACAAAAAAAAAAAACAAATAATAGAGCAGATTATTTAGAGAACACATGACAAAGTTTATTCAAAGGAAGAGTATCAAACTCTAATTGGTTCATAATTAATTAAATACAAACCCTATGTGTAAAAAATGGCAAAAAAAAATAGAGAAAAAAGGAACATCTAACCTAAAATTAGATGAAAGTGGAGTAGTAGGACGATAGACAACTAACGGTGACGCCAAGGCATCTTAGGCTAGTTTCTTTTGTTTTTAGTAGGTTTTATGCACTTTCTTGAGTTATAAGCAATCAATTGGGTTAAAAGTTCATACACACCTTGATTCATTCAAACACAGTTAATTTGATACTTTTTCATGAGATTTATGCCATAATTACTTGTGCGCTAAGAATGATGCAATCTCTCATGATATTAGCAAGGCTTTGATGCATGTATTGATTGATAACAGGTGAAGAATTGCATGGAAGGAGGTTGAAGAATTGCCATGGAAAGGATGAAGAGGAAGCAACGTTGGTGGCAAAAGTTGGACCACCAACGTTGCCTCAAACGTTGGAAGGAAGGAAGGCAAAGCAAGTTCTGCATAATTATCTGATACCCATGTTGTAGGGAGTGTTGGTGAGCCAACGTTACCTACAACACTAGTGATACAATGTGCTTTCTAAAAAATTAGAAAAATTGTGGTGACGCGTACGCGTGCTATACGCGCACGCGTGGATTATGAATTTTGCCAATCAACGCGCACGCGTGGATAGGTCAACGTTGGAGGGAACGTTGCCACTCAAACGTTGATGCCAAAGCGAGCGATATGAAGTTCAAAACTCAATTTTGGAAAAGCGCATTGACGCGCATGCTTGAGCGTGAAATTTGGCAATCCACACGCATGTGTAAGTGACGCGTACGCATGGATGAATCAACGTTGGAAGGAGCGTTGTCGGTCCAACGCTAAGGCCACCGTGCGCGAAAACGTTTCAAAATTCAATTTTGGGATTTTGTATCCACGCGCAGGCGTGGATAAGCATTCTAGCCCCAAACACGCGTACACATAGGCAGCACAGACGCGTGAAATGGTAATTTGTACCATCCACGTGCACGCGTATGTCTCGCATACGCATGGACAAAAAAAACGTTGACACTCTAATGTTGAGTCCAACATTGCTTAAAACATCCAAAATCAATTTTCTCTAAAGGATGTTTGACTATCGAACGTGAACTTAAACGTGGGCATCAGAACCCTGCATTTCAAAACACCTCTCTTCTCAACAGCGTGGGAGCGAATTGGATCAACTTCAATGAAGGAAAAAAGCCCAATTGAGATGACTTGAAGATTAATTGAAGAAAGTAGTATAAATAGCTTAGAGTTCAAGTTAGTAAGGGGGTTGATACACTGAGTACTGAAACTCTGCCAATTTTATCTTTCTCTGCATTTTGTTCTTTCTGCAATGTACTTTTCTATTCTGTGTTCCATTCTTAGAGCTATGAACAACTAAACCCCTTTCATTAGGTTAGGGTGCTCTGTGTAATTCAACGAATCAATATTAGTTTTCATTTTTCTTCTTCTTTCTTTTCTCTTAATTTTGCTAGAAAGCTTTCAGTCTTCATCCAATTGGATAGTTATCTTGAAAAAGAAGCTATTCATAATTGGATCTCCTCTGAACCTTGGAAGAGGAATGAGAAGATCATGCTAGAAATGCTTTCTCACATTGGATTAGATTGGGGTTTGGATGGATATCGTGACATGTAATCCTACTAGCACTTTGATCTATGAATATCTGTGGTATAATCAGTGACCATACTTCATCTCTTCCCATGAGCACTTAAATCAAGGAATTGAGCAATTGTTCATTCTTAGAGAGATTAGATTGCCAAGGAATTGGGATTTAATCATTTAAGATTGTCAAGGAGATCAATGAATGTATTGATTGAGGAAGAGATAAAAATGAATTTGATCTGGAGAATTATAACATCTCCTGACCCCAATGAGCTTTCCCATCTCTGATCTACCCATTCTTTCACATTCTGCTCTTTAATTTGATGCTTAATCCCCATACCCATTTAATTTCTTGCAATTTAAGTTACTGTTCTTACATTCTGCAATTTAATTTCTGTTCATTTAATTTCTTGCAATTTAAGTTTCCCGCCAATTTACATTTTGCAATCCCAATTTCAAATCCGATTCAGTTCAACTAGAACAATCTTCCAATTAACGTTGATCAACCAACAATCCCTGTGGGATTCGACCTCACTCAATAGTGAGTTTTTACTTGACGATAATCCGGTGCACTTGCCGGTAAAAAATTGTTGAGAGACAATTTTCGCGATATCAAGTTTATGGCGCCGTTGCTGGGGATTGGTTTTGTATTGACAATTACTAAATTGGAGGATAACTATATTGAGCATTTTTCTTTTCTTTTGAATTTCAATTTCAGCTGTTTAATTTTACTTTCTGCTATTGTAGTTGTTTTTCTTTATTTTTCTTTATTTTCGTACTTTCCAGCAAGCTAACCCACTAACCATTTGATAAATTGCTCTAACCAAGCTAACTATACTCTGTTTCAGTAGACTTTGCACTTTCCATTTCTTGTACTTGTTCATTGTATGACAGGTAGAAGAAGGGAAACCTCAACCTCTTTTGATAGTGAACCAGAGAGGACCTTCCTTAGATTAAGGAGGGAATCAAGAGGAAAGAAGGCTATTGGTGAGAGGAAGAACTGGAAGATTTGGATATAAACATGGAGGATGATATGGAAAACCATCATGAAAGGGAGGTAAACAATCATGCCAGAGAAGGTGCAGCTAACCCTGTTGGACAAGAGAGGAGAGTGTTGGGTTCCTACATTAATCCCAATCTTGGGAATTGTGGGAGCAGAATTCAAAAGCCAACCATCCATGCCAATAACTTTGAATTGAAAACTCAACTCATCACTCTCATCCAAAACAATTGTTCTTTCGGAGGAAGTGCTCAAGAAGACCCTAATTAGCATCTCACTACATTCCTTAGGATCTGTGATACTGTGAAATCAAATGGAGTTCATCCTGATGCCTACAGATTGCTTATATTCCCTTTCTCTCTAAGGGATAAAGCATCCAAGTGGCTAGAATCATTTCCCAAGGAAAGCCTCACAGCTTGGAAGGATGTAGTAAATAAATTCTTGGCAAGGTTCTATCATCCACAAATAGTCAATAGGCTGAGAGCAGAGGTTCAAACATTCAGGCAACAGGATGGTGAAACCTTGTATGAAGCATGGGAAAGATTCAAAGATTTGACAAGGAAATGCCCCCTGATATGTTTAATGAGTGGGTGCAACTGCACATCTTTTATAAAAGGCTTTCCTATGAATCAAAGAAAGCTGTGGACCACTCATCCAGAGGCTCCTTTAACAAGAAGAAGACTATTGAAGAAGCCATTGATGTCATAGAAACAGTGGCTGACAATGAGTATTTCTATGCCTCTGAGAGAAGCAACAACAGAGGAGTCATGGAGCTAAGCAACATGAATGCAATCCTGGCCCAAAACAAGATGATCACAAAGCAACTAGCTGATTTGACCAAGCAAATGAAAAATAATTAGGCTGCAGCTATCCACACTCAACCATCACCTCAAACAGAGTCAATTACAGAGGAAGGAGTTGACTGGGAACAAGCTAACTACATTGGAAATTCATCTAGACAAGAGCATAATCCATACTCCAAGACCTACAATCCAGGTTGGAAGAACCACCCAAACTTTGGGAGGGGAAACCATCCAAACCAGAACCAAAATCACAGACCCCACAACTCCAACCAATTCAATAATTCCACTTACCAACAGTCCAACTCAAGATCATATTAACCCTCACAAAATAATTATCCCCAGCCACAATACCAAACCCAAAACAAACAACCTCAACATCACACTCCGAACCCACCTTCTGAGGATAGGATGTCCAAGATCGAAACTATGCTTGTAGGCCTCTGCAAGAAATCTGAAGATATGAAAAACTTTAAGGAGGAAGTGAGAGCTAGTATGAAAAGTCAAGGAGAAACCATTAAGAAACTTGAGTCCCAAGTGGGTTATCTATCTCAACAATTTCCAAAGTCCACTGATAGCTTCCCAAGTAATACTAAAAAGAACCCAAGAGGAGAGACCCAAAAAGTAAGGTAGGAAGAATGCAAGTCAATCAATCTAAGTAGTGAAGAAGTCCTGAAGGAAGAATGCTCCAGACACTCAGATCATGATGAAGGATAGTGAAGGAAGAATGTAAGGGAGATAGAAGAAATGGCTAGCCCTGAGCAGAGGAAGGAACAAAAATAGAAAGAAGTCCTCAAGCCTTTTGTGCCACAAGCACCATTTCCCCAGAGACTCAGGGGAGGTGAGAAGGAGAAAATATATACTAAATTCCTGGATACATTTAAATTTCTTCATGTCAATATTTCCTTCCTTGAGACACTACAACAAATGCCTACATGCATAAAATGTATG